>NW_027591560.1:0-17500 GCF_964213995.1 Mustelus asterias | reverse complement strand
CGCACACACTCTCTCTCTCGCACACACTCTCTCTCTCGCATACACACTCTCTCTCTCGCACACACTCTCTCTCACGCACACACTCTCACACTCTCTCACACACACTCTCTCTCTCTCACACTCTCTCACATACACACTCTCTCTCTCGCACACACTCTCTCTCACGCACACACTCTCTCTCTCGCACACACTCTCTCTCTCGCGCACACTCTCTCTCTCGCGCACACTCTCTCTCTCGCGCACACACTCTCTCTCTCGCACACACTCTCTCTCTCGCACACACTCTCTCTCTCGCACACACTCTCTCTCTCGCACATACTCTCTCTCTCGCACACACTCTCTCTCTCGCACACACTCTCTCTCTCGCACACACTCTCTCTCTCGCACACACTCTCTCTCACGCACACACTCTCACACTCTCTCACACACACTCTCTCTCTCTCTCTCACACTCTCTCACATACACACTCTCTCTCTCTCTCACTTACACTCTCTCTCGCACACACTCTCTCTCTCGCACACACTCTCTCTCTCTCACATACACACACTCTCTCTCTCGCACACACTCTCTCTCTCTCACATACACACACTCTCTCACATACACACACTCTCTCTCACATACACACACTCTCTCTCACATACACACACTCTCTCTCACATACACACACTCTCTCTCTCGCACACACTCTCTCTCTCGCACACACTCTCTCTCTCTCACATACACACACTCTCTCACGTACACACACTCTCTCTCACGTACACACACACTCTCTCACATACACACACTCTCTCTCACATACACACACTCTCTCTCACATACACACACTCTCTCTCACATACACACACTCTCTCTCACATACACACACTCTCTCTCACATACACACACTCTCTCTCTCGCACACACTCTCTCTCTCGCACACACTCTCTCTCTCGCACACACTCTCTCTCTCGCACACACTCTCTCTCTCGCACACACTCTCTCTCTCGCACACACTCTCTCTCTCGCACACACTCTCTCTCTCGCACACACTCTCTCTCTCGCACACACTCTCTCTCTCGCACACACTCTCGCTCTCGCACACACTCTCGCTCTCGCACACACTCTCGCTCTCGCACACACTCTCGCTCTCGCACACACTCTCTCTCTCGCACACACTCTCTCTCTCGCACACACTCTCTCTCTCGCACACACTCTCTCTCTCGCACACACTCTCTCTCTCGCACACACTCTCTCTCTCGCACACACTCTCTCTCTCGCACACACTCTCTCTCTCGCACACACTCTCTCTCTCGCACACACTCTCTCTCTCGCACACACTCTCTCTCTCGCACACACTCTCTCTCTCGCACACACTCTCTCTCTCGCACACACTCTCTCTCTCGCACACACTCTCTCTCTCGCACACACTCTCTCTCTCGCACACACTCTCTCTCTCGCACACACTCTCTCTCTCGCACACACTCTCTCTCTCGCACACACTCTCTCTCTCGCACACACTCTCTCTCTCGCACACACTCTCTCTCTCGCACACACTCTCTCTCTCGCACACTCTCTCTCTCGCACACACTCTCTCTCTCGCACACACTCCCTCTCTCGCACACACTCCCTCTCTCGCACACACTCTCTCTCTCTCACACACTCTCTCTCTCTCTCACACACACTCTCTCTCTCACACACTCTCTCTCTCACACACTCTCTCTCTCTCTCACACACACTCTCTCTCTCACACTCTCTCTCTTTCACTCTCTCTCTCTCTCACACTCTCTCTCTCTCTCACACTCTCTCTCTCTCTCACACACTCTCTCTCTCTCACACACTCTCTCTCTCTCACACACTCTCTCTCTCACACACTCTCTCTCTCTCACACACTCTCTCTCTCGCACACACTCTCTCTCTCTCACACACACTCTCTCTCTCTGTCTCTCTCTCCCTCGGCCGATCTAAATCAGCGCCTCTTTTTGATCAGCGCGCCCTCAGATCCCGCGACACCGCCCGCTCGATTCCCCCTCCTTCCCCGGATCTTGCTGTGCCCAAATCCAGCTGCCGCACCCCTCATCACTTTCCCCCTACCCCCACTCCCCGTCACACATTCCAGGGGGTAAAGGAAAGCGCCCCTCTGTCTGGGGATTGTTTTGGGATGATCCGGTTTGTCGGGGCGCGAGAGGAATGCAAGATACCCCTTCCCTGGGGTGCCCGTCTCTCCCGCTCCAATCCCGAAACAGGCGCGTCTGCGAGCGCGCGCTTACCCACGCACTGCTCCTCCTGATTGGGGCTGTACCCGGGCGGGCAGGACGTGGAACCCACCCCTTCGCCGCCGGCGGGGAGGACGGGGGGCTGGCGGCTGGCGGCGGGTGGGGGGGCAGCGCCTGGCTCATTGTTGGGGGGTACATCGTTGTGGGTGATGATGGAAGCTGAGCGGGGCAGGCACAGGTAACCGCCGTAGTGATTGAAACATTTCATGGCCCCTTTGCAGGCTCCGGGGATAGTCTCGCACTCGTTTATATCTGTGAAGGAGCAAGAAGACGTCGGGTTAGGCCTCAGCGAGAGAGAGGGGGGTTGCGGGGGTGGCAGGAGGTGGGTTCCAGGCTCCCCACCCTGCGATCAGAGGCATTGAAGGGCCGCAGGGTGGGTTTTCCTGGGGCTGGAGCTGGAGGGCGGCCAGGGGAGACGGGTGGAAGGGTGCGAGTCAAGTTGTCTTTCCTTTTCCAGCACTGCTTGTGGGCCGAGGGGGAGCAGGAGTGCTTGCCCCCTCTGAGCACAGCCCCCACCCCAATCTCACCTTCCTCCTGTCTTTCCATCCCCAGACACTCTCCCACCATCAGCAGACTTTACACCCAAGGCTTTTCCAGTCCTCCACCCGCCTCACTTTCCACCTGTGGCCTACCAATTCAGGCTTTCCTGTGAAGCTCACCGGTCAGAGAGGTGGGAGGGGGGGAAATATATCACTCAGGTCCTGTCACCAGTCCTGCATTTCAGGGATTCTTCTTTCCTTCCTTCCTGAGATCCCTGGGTCCCAACGGAAATATCCGGCCCGTTGGCCACCAATTTGCTCACACCGCACTTCTGGAAAGATGTCAGGGTCCCTCGGAGACGGCCCTGTGGAAATTCCCCAGAATGGTTCAAAGGCTGAGAAGCTTAGGTTCCTGGAGACTTAGGAGATCCAGAAGCAGAATTAGGCCATTTGGTCCATCGAGTCTGCTCCGCCAATCCAGAAGAGATAGGAGCAGAAATAGGCCATTCAGCCCATCGAGGCTCCACCATGGCTGATATGATTGTCATTCCCATTCTCCCGCCTTCTCCCCGTAACCCTTGACCCCCTCACCAATCGGGAACCTATCTCTGTCTCCAATACACTCGATGACCCGGCCTCCTCTGTGGCAACGAATTCCACAGATTCACCCCCACCCTCCAGCTGAAGAAATTCCTCCTCATCTCGGTTCTAAAGGGTCCGTCCCTTTACTCTGAGGCCGAGCCCTCGGATCCCAGTCTCTCCGACTAATGGGAACATCTTCCCCACGTCCACTCTATCCAGGCCTCTCAGTATTCTGGAAGTTTCAATAAGATCCCCCCCCTCATCCTTCTAAACTCCATCGAGTACAGACCCAGAGTCCTCAACCGCTCCTCATACGACAAGCTCTTCATTCCAGGGAACATTCTTGTGAACCTCCTCTGGACCCTTTCCAAAGCCGGCACATCCTTCCTTAGATACGGAGCCCCAAAACTGCTCACAATACACCAAATGGGGTCTGACCAGAGCCTTATACAGCCTCAGAAGTACATCCCTGCTCTTGTATTCTAGCCCTCTCGACATGAACGCTAACATTGCATTTGCCTTCCTAACTGCCGACTGAACCTGCACGTTAACCTTAAGAGAATCTTGAACCAGGACTCCCAAGTCCCTTTGGGCTTCAGATTTCCAAAGTCTTTCCCCATTTAGAAAATAGTCTACACCTCTATTCCTCCTTCCAAAGTGCGTAACCTCACACTTTCCCACGTTGTATTCACTCTGCCACTTCTTTGCCCACTCTCCTAACCTGTCCAAGTCCTTCTGCAGCCCCCCTGCTTCCTCAATATTACCTGTCCCTCCACATATCTTTGTATCATCCGCACATTTCGCAACCATGCCCTCAGTTCCATATTCCAGATCAAAGCGTTTCCCCAGTGGCAGGAGGGTGGGTAACCAGAGAAAGAGTGGTGGGGGACACAGATTAAAGAGAATCGGCAAAAGAATATAAGAACCAGGAGCAGGAGTAGGCCACCTGGCCCCTCGAGCCTGCTCCGCCATTCAACAAGATCATGGCTGATCTTTTCGTGGACTCAGCTCCACTTACCCGCCCGCTCACCATAACCCTTAATTCCTTTACTGTTCAAAAATCTATCTATCCTTGCCTTAAAAACATTCAATGAGGTAGCCTCAACTGGGCAGGGGATTCCACAGATTCACAACCCTTTGTGTGAAGAAGTTCCTCCTCAACTCAGTCCCAAATCTGCTCCCCCTTATTTTGAGGCCATGCCCCCTAGTTCTACTTTCACCTGCCAGTGGAGACAACTTCCCTGCTTCTATCTTATCTATTCCCTTCATAATCTTATATGTTTCTATAAGATCTCCCCTCATTCTTCTGAATTCCAATGAGTATAGCCCCAGTCTACTCAGTCTCTCCTCATAAGCCAACTCTCTCAACTCCGGAATCAACCGAGTGAATCTCCTCTGCACCCCCTCCAGTGCCAGTATATCCTTTCTCAAGTAAAGAGACCAAAACTGTACACAGTAACTCCAGGTGTGGCCTCACCAGCACCTTATACAGCTGCAACATAACCTCGCTGTTTTTAAACTCCATCCCTCTCGCAATGAAGGACAAAATTCCATTTGCCTTCTTAATTACCTGCTGCACCTACAAACTAACATTTTGCGATTCATGCACAAGGACGCCCGGGTCCCTCTGCACAGCAGCATGCTGCAATTTTTTACCATTTAAAGATAAGAATATAATTATAAAAGGATCAGAGGTGGGAGGGATGAGGAGAATGATTTTTGCGAGTTGTTGTGATCTGGAAGGCGCTGCCCAAACGGGCGGCGGAAGCAGATTCAACAGGAACTTTACAAAGAGTGGGGATTTGGGGAAATACTCGAAATTCGAACAAATTAAATTGGTGCGGCTATGTTGTGGGGGGAGGGGGGGGGGGCGATTAATTGGATCGAAGAGCTAGTAGAACACAGTGGGCCAAACAGCCTCCTTCTGAATGCCCAGGGCCAAAAGAGGGGCTAAATTGTGACGTCCAAGACACAGGAACAGGCCCTTCAGCCCTCCAAGCCTGTGCCGACCATGCTGCCCGTCTGAACGAATGTGATGGGGTGGTTTCTGTCCCGTCGGCGGGGAGGATGGTAGGGGGGTGGTGCGTACCTCGGCAGTGCTGCCTCTCGTGGTCCCACTCGTAGCCGTCAGTGCATTCCTGGCGAGAGAACAGATACAAAGTCAGGGGCGGTTCACTGATTTGATTTGATTTGATTTATTTTTGTCACGTGCATTAGGATACAGTGAAAAGTATTGTTTCTTGCGCGCTATACAAAGCATACCGTTCATAGAGTACAGAGGGGAGAAGGAAAGGGGAGAGTGCAGAATGTAGAGTTACAGTCATAGCTAGGGTGTAGAGAAAGATCAACTTAATATTTGATTTGATTTATTATTGTCACATGTACTGGGATGCAGTGAAAAGTATTGTTTCTTGCGCGCTATACAGACAAAGCATACCGTTCATAGAGAAGGAAAGGAGAGGGTGCAGAATGTAGTGTTACAGTCACAGCGAGGGTGTAGAGGAACTGGGTAAACAGCAAGTGTGGTGGGGCGGGAGGGGGAAGGGGGCGAGAGCCATGGAGTCCAATGCTTTTCCCAAACTGGTTTTCCATTCCTTTGCGTGATTGCGTGTCCGGCGAGTGGCCGGAGGGGAGGGGGGGGGGCGGGGGGGGGGGGGGGGGGGGGTGGGGGCGGGAGGGGCGGGGTAGTGGGGGGGAACCAAATTCGATGGTCCTCCAATCCAGCGCACCCAGGAATGGTGTTCCCTTTCCAATTGGTCGGGGAGAGTTGACCCGGGGTCTAGCGGCCAGTCAGAGAGCGATACAGCACGGAAACAGGCCCTTCAGCCCATCTGCTACATGACGGCCATGCTGACCTCCCAGCTAGCACCAATTGCCCGTGTTTGGCCCATATCCCTTTAATCCTTCTCCATCCATGTACTTATCCAAATGCTTTTTAAAATGTTGCTGTTGTACCCACCTCAACCACTTTCTCTGGCAGCTCATTCCATATACCCATCACCCTCTGTGTGAAGAGATTCCCCCTCAGGCCCCTTTTGAAATCTTTCCCCTCTCACCTTTAACCTTCGCCCTCTCGTTTCCGATTCCCCTTCCCTGGGGGAAAAGACTCTGTGCGTCCGGCCTATCTCTGCCCCTCAGGATCTTATACACCTCAATAAAGGTCACCCCTCATTCTCCGACGTTCCATTGGAATAAAGTCCCAGCTTGGCCAACCTCTCCCTGTAACTCGCCCCAATAAGTCCTGGCAACATCCTCGTGAAGGCGTGGTGGATAAGTGGGTTAGCGCTGCTGCCTCATAGCGCCAGGGACCCGGGTTCGATTCCCGGCTTGGGTCACTGTCTGTGTGTGGAGTCTGCACATTCTCCTCGTGTCTGCGTGGGTTTCCTCTGGTTTCCTCCCACAGTCCAAAAGACGCGGCGGTTAGGGTGCATTGGCCGTGCTAAATTCCCCCTCAGTGTTACCCGAACAGGCGCCAGAGTGTGGCCACTAGGGGACTTTCACAGTAACTTCATTGTAAGCCTACTTATAAATAAACTTTAACTTCTAACTTTAAATCTTCTCTGCACCCTTTCCAGTTTATCAATGTGTTCCCTATAACAGGGTGACCAAAACTGTACACAGTACTCCAAGTGTGGCCCTCACCAACTGTAACATAAAGTCCCAACTCCTATACTCAGTGTCCTGACTGATGAATACCTCCTTCATCACTCTGTCTACCTGTGACACTGCTTTTAACAAACTATGTACTTGTACTCCAAGGACCGTCTGTTCCCCAACACTCCCCAGGGCCCGAACAAACACTGTACAAGTCCTACCCTGGTTTGACTTTCCAAAATGCAACACCTCACACTTATCAAGGTGGCACAGTGGGTTAGCACTGCTGCCTCGCAGCGCCAGGGACCCGGGTTCGATTCCCGGCTTTGGGTCACTGTCTGTGCGGAGTCTGCACGTTCTCCCCGTGTCTGCGTGGGTTTCCTCCGGGTGCTCCGGTTTCCTCCCACAGTCCGAAAGACGTGCTGGTTAGGGTGCTAAATTCTCCCTCAGTGTAACCCGAACAGGAGTGTGGCGACTGGGGGATTTTCACAGTAACTTCATTGCAGTGTTAATGTCAGCCTAACTTGTGACACTGACACATAAAAACTTTTATCTGGATTGAAATCCGTTTGCCAATCCTCTTCCCCAACTGATCAAGATCCCCCTGTAATTTTTGGTAACCTTTATTATCAACACTACCTCCTAGTTTAGTGTCGTCCACAAACTTCCTTTTCCCTACACCCTAGCTGTGACTGTAACACTACATTCTGCACTCTCTCCTTTCCTTCTCTATGAACGGTATGCTTTGTCTGGATAACACGCAAGAAACAATACTTTTCACTGTGTCCCAGTACATGTGACAATAATAAATCAAATCAAGATCAGAAAGCTTTGTACATTCACATTCAACACATTTATATAAATAACAAGCAAGTCGGAGGAGGACAAGGAGGGTGAGGGAGGGGCGAGGGAGGGAGAGAGGAGGGTAGAGGATGGGGAGGGGTGCGAGGGAGGGTGGGGGACAGAGGGAGGGAGGAGAGTGGGATGGGGCGAGGGAGGGGAGGGAGGAGGGTAGAGGATGGGGAGGGGTGCGAGGGAGGGTGGGGAGGGTGGGGGAGAGAGGGAGGGAGGAGAGTGGGGTGGGGCGAGGGAGAGGAGGGAGGGAGGGGAGGGACAGGCGGAAGAGAGGAGGGTGGGGAGAGACGAGGGAGGGAGGGAGCAGGTTGGGGAGGAGGGAGGGAGGGGAGGGGAGGGGTGAGGGAGGGAGGGAGCGAGGGAGGGGAGGGGTGAGGGAGGGAGGGAGCAGGGTGGGGAGGAGGGAGGGGAGGGGTGAGGGAGGGAGGGAGCGAGGGAGGGGAGGGGTGAGGGAGGGAGGGAGCAGGGTGGGGAGGAGGGAGGGAGGGGAGGGGAGGAGGGAGGGAGGGAGAGAGCAGGGTGGGGAGGAGGGAGGGAGGGAGGGAGGAGGGAGGGAGGGAGCAGGGTGGGGAGGAGGGAGGGAGGGAGGAGGTCAGACATCCAGCCAAAGGGACGAATGTGCAGCCTGGCCAGGGTAAGGCAGGATAAATATTTTGCTGCACTGATATATTTTCAAACGCTCGCGGCTGTGTTGACACTGGATCTCGAGAGCAGAACAATCAACATTCCTCTCCAGGGGAGGGGACACCCCCAGCCCGCTGCACTCCCTCAGCCCTCACTCGCTCCATGCAGACTCTGACTCCCCGGGGTGCTGGTTAGAGCGAGGCCCAGTCACCTCCACCCAGGCCCCGACCCAGCACCGGGTCAATCCAGTCCCACCCCAACCCCCCCTGGTTGGCACCTCGTTCTGCCAAGCCATGTCCGATGCCAACTGCAGCACTCCATCACTCTCTCTCCCTCCCCTCAGACTCAAAAGGCTGTGGATGCGAGTTCCTCCCTCCCTGAGCCATCAACAACTAAACTCCAGGCTGACACTGGCAGCAGGGAGGGAGTGCCACACTGCCTTCAAATACAGCACCTCCGGCAGTGCGGCACTCCCTCAGCACTGACCCTCCCACAGTGCGGCACTCCCTCAGCACTGACCCTCCCACAGTGCGGCGCTCCCTCAGCACTGACCCTCCCACAGTGCGGCGCTCCCTCAGCACTGACCCTCCCACAGTGCGGCGCTCCCTCAGCACTGACCCTCCCACAGTGCGGCACTCCCTCAGCACTGACCCTCCCACAGTGCGGCGCTCCCTCAGCACTGACCCTCCCACAGTGAGGCACTCCCTCAGCACTGACCCTCCCACAGTGCGGCACTCCCTCAGCACTGACCCTCCCACAGTGCGGCACTCCCTCAGCACTGACCCTCCGACAGTGCGGTGCTCACTCAGCACTGACCCTCCCACAGTGCGGCGCTCCCTCAGCACTGACCCTCCCACAGTGCGGCACTCCCTCAGCACTGACCTTCCCACAGTGCGACTCCCTCAGCACTGACCCTCCCACAGTGCGGCGCTCCCTCAGCACTGACCCTCCCACAGTGCGGCGCTCCCTCAGCACTGACCCTCCCACAGTGCGGCGCTCCCTCAGCACTGACCCTCCCACAGTGCGGCACTCCCTCAGCACTGACCCTCCCACAGTGCGGCACTCCCACAGCACGGAGGGAGTGAGATCTCCCGGAGTCGGGCCTACCCTCCCTTCCTGAGCCCGCAGGCCCTCCCCTCCTCGGGGTGTTTGCTTGGCTCGGGGGATGTCTGACTGGGAGACCCGTGCCTGAGCCCTGGCCTGTGGCCCTCTCTCTGAGGGGGAGCATTGTGGCCGGCCGTTGCCATGGTGTTTCGGAGCGGGAAGGCCCCCCCCCGAGGCTGGATCTTACCATGTAGGTGACAGCTTCATCGACTTGCTGTGAAATAGCTGTGGGCAGAGACTGGAGCAGCAACAGAATCAGGAACAGCATCGTGACCTCCAGCTGCCTACAGGCCGAGGACCCTGAAACCAGAACGGGGGGGGGAGGGAGAAGGGGGGGGGAGACACATGGTGAACAACGAGGGAGAGAACATACCCCAAACGTGACCCGCGACCCCGTTAAAATGGCCGGGCACTGCTGCCCTTTGCCAAACGTAGAAACTAGAAGCAGGAGGAGGCCATTCGGCCCTTCGAGACTGCTCCGCCATTCATTTTGATCGTGGCTGATCATCAAATCTCAGCTCGGACGAAGGGTCACCCAGACTGGAAACGTTGGCTCTATTCTCTCTCCCCCACAGGTGCCGTCAGACCCGCCGAGATTTTCCAGCGTTTTATGTTTCTGTCTCAAATTCAGTCTCCTGATTCTACCCCCCCTTCCCTCCCCAACGATATCCCTCAATCCCTTTAGCCCCAAGAGCTATATCTAATTTCTCCATGGTGGCACAGTGGGTTAGCGCTGCTGCCTCACAGCACCAGGGACCTGGGTTCGATTCCCAGTTTGGGTCACTGTCTGTGCGGAGTCTGCACGTTCTCCCCGTGTCTGCGTGGGTTTCCTCCGGGTGCTCCGGTTTCCTCCCACAGTCCGAAAGACGTGCTGGTTAGGGTGCTAAATTCTCCCTCAGTGTTACCCGAACAGGAGTGTGGCGACTAGGGGAATTTCACAGTAACTTCATTGCAGTGTTAATGTAAGCCTTACTTGTGACTAATAAATAAACTTTCAACTTTTGCTTTACTTGGAATACTGTGTACAGTTCTGGTCACCCTATTATAGAAAGGATATTATTAAACTAGAAAGAGTGCAGAAAAGATTTACTCGGATGCCACCGGGACTTGATGGTTTGAGTTATAAGGAGAGGCTGGATAGACTGGGACTTTTTTCTCTGGAGCGTAGGAGGCTGAGGGGTGATCTTATAGAGGTCTATAAAATAATGAGGGGCACAGATCAGCGAGATCGTCAATGTCTTTTCCCAAAGGTAGGGGAGTCTAAAACTAGAGGGCATAGGTTTAAGGTGAGAGGGGAGAGATACAAAAGGGTCCAGAGGGGCAATTTTTTCACACAGAGGGTGGTGAGTGTCTGGAACAAGCTGTCAGAGGCAGTAGTAGAGGCGGGTACAATTTTGTCTTTTAAAAAGGGTTTAGACAGTTACATGGGTAAGATGGGTATCGAGGGATATGGGCCAAATGCGGACAATTGGGACTAACTTAGTGGCAAAAAACTGGGCGGCATGGACAAGTTGGGCCGAAGGGCCTGTTTCCAGGCTGTAAACTTCGAGGACTCTAAATCTCAGCTCTGACGAAGGGTCATCCAGACTCTCCTTCGCCCTCCTTCGCCCTCCTTCACCCTCCTTCACCCTCTTTCACCCTCCTTCGCCCTCCTTCGCCCTCCTTCGCCCTCCTTCGCCCTCCTTCACCCTGGAAATGTTGGCTCTAATTCTCTCTCTCCACAGAGGCTGTCAGACCCGCTGAGATTTTCCAGCATTTTCTGTTTTTTTCTCAAATTCAATATCCTGATTTCTCCCTTCCCCCTCCCCCATATCCCTCGAGCCCTTTAGCCCCAAGAACTACATCTAATTTGTTGCATGGGTGGCACAGTGGGTTGGCACTGCTGCCTCACAGCACCAGGGACCTGGGTTCGATTCCCGGCTTGGGTCACTGCCTGTGTGGAGTCTGCACGTTCTCCCCGTGTCTGCGTGGGTTTCCTCCGGGTGCTCCGGTTTCCTCCCACAGTCCCGAAAGACATGCTGGTTAGGGTGCTAAATTCTCCCTCAGTGTTACCCGAACAGGCGGCCTGAGTGTGGGCGACTGGGGGACTTTCACAGTAACTTCATTGCGGTGTTAATGTAAGCCTAACTTGTGACACTGATAAATAAACTTCACTGTTTATCTCGCAATCACACAATGTTTCGGCTTCAACTACTTTCTGTGGGAGTGAATTCCACCACTCTGTGGGAGGAAACCGGAGCACCCGGAGGAAACCCACGCAGACACGGGGAGAACGTGCAGACTCCACACAGACAGTGACCCGAGGCCAGAATCGAACTCGGGTCCCTGGCGCTGTGAGGCAGCAGTGCTAACCCACTGTGCCACCTACCACTTCACCACCCTCTGGGTGAAGAAATTTCTCTTCACCTCAGTCCTAAAAGGTTTACCCCCTTATCCTCAAACTATGACCCCCTAGTTCTGGAATCCCCCCACCATCGGGAACATTCTTTCTGAATCTACCCTGTCTAACCCTGTTAGAATTTTATAAGTTTCTATGAGATCCCCTCTCACTCTTCGAAACTCCAGTGAATTCAATCCTAACCGACTTAGTCTCTCCTCATATGACAGACCTGCCATCCCAGGAATCAGCCTGGTAAACCTTCGCTGCGCTCCCTCTATAGCAAGGACATCCTTCCTCAGATAAGGAGACCAAAACTGCACACAATACTCCAGGTGTGGCCTCACCAACGCCCTATATAATTGCAACAAAACTCTTGATCCCGGGTGCAGGCGGGCACTGGGGAGGGTGCCCATTTCTCGCCCAGTGTGAGGGGAGAGGGGTCCACCCATGACCGCCCGTCCCGTAACCCCTCCCCTCCCCCCCCCTCCCCTCCCAGCCCAACCTTGATGCATGACCTCTGACCTCCAGGCGCCAACCAGATCCAGGACGCGAAGAGTGCCGGGGACCTTGGGAGCCCAGGGAAGCGCTTGTGTGTCCAACAGCCAGCTGGGATCTTGCTGTGCACCAACTGGCTGACGCCCCGTGTCGATCGGACGTGAGGGAAGCCATTCGTGGCTTGAGGTTGTGTTTGATTAGTTACCAAAAGCGAGGGCGCATTCTTATGGGGGCGGTGGGGGGGAGGCACGGGAGGGAGAACACGTTCTTTTTAAAGCCAGGCCTTGGTTGCGAGGGTGAGAGTGTCACCCTCCTCTGCTGGCATCCCGCCCGCACAGCTTGGCGCACGGCCTCTGGGCATGTGTTGGCTCGTCTCCCTCGTCACCCTGTGGCACTGGGAATCAGTGCACCATCAGCACACACAGGGAGTGCTGAGTTGGCAGGATTCCACTCTCTGTCTCACACCTCGAGCAAGTACAGACCGGAGCCGAGGCTGCACTCAGCACGAACAATCGCTATCCTGTTCCACACAGAGGTAGGAGCAGGAGAAGGCCATTCAGGCCATCAAGCCCAGTGCAGTCCCCATTGACCTTATCCCCTCCGACTCAACCCAACTACACAGAGTTAGATACAGAGTAAAGCTCCCTCTACACTGTCCCCCCATCAAACACTCCCAGGACAGGTACAGCACGGGGTTAGATACAGAGGAAAGCTCCCTCTACACTGTCCCCCATCAAACACTCCCAGGACAGGTACAGCACGGGGTTAGATACAGAGTAAAGCTACCTCTACACTGTCCCCCATCAAACAGTCCCAGGACAGGTACAGCACGGGGTTAGATACAGAGTAAAGCTCCCTCTACACTGTCCCCATCAAACACTCCCAGGACAGGTACAGCACGGGGTTAGATACAGAGTAAAGCTCCCTCTACACTGTCCCCATCAAACACTCCCAGGACAGGTACAGCACGGGGTTAGATACAGAGTAAAGCTCCCTCTACACTGTCCCCCGTCAAACACTCCCAGGACAGGTACAGCACGGGGTTAGATACAGAGTAAAGCTTCCTCTTCACTGTCCCCATCAAACACTCCCAGGACAGGTACAGCACGGGGTTAGATACAGACTAAAGCTCCCTCTACACTGTCCCCCGTCAAACACTCCCAGGACAGGTACAGCATGGGGTTAGATACAGAGTAAACCTCCCTCTACACTGTCCCCATCAAACACTCCCAGGACAGGTACAGCACGGGGTTAGATACAGAGTAAATCTCCCTCTGCACTGTCCCCATCAAACACTTCCAGGACAGTTACAGCACGGGGTTAGGTACAGAGTAAAGCTCCCTCTACACTGTCCCCCATCAAACACTCCCAGGACAGGTACAGCACGGGGTTAGATACAAAGTAAAACTTCCCCTACACTGTCCCCCCATCAAACACTCCCAGGACAGGTACAGCACGGGGTGAGATACAGAGTAAAGCTCCCTCTACACTGTTCCCCCATCAAACACTCCCAGGACAGGTACAGCACGGGGTTAGATACAGAGTAAAGCTCCCTCTACACTGTCCCCCATCAAACACTCCCAGGACAGGTACAGCACGGGGTTAGATACAGAGTAAAGCTCCCTCTACACTGTCCCCCATCAAACACTCCCAGGACAGGTACAGCACGGGGTTAGATACAGAGTAAAGCTCCCTCTACACTGTCCCCGTCAAACACTCCCAGGACAGGTACAGCACGGGGTTAGATACAGAGTAAAGCTCCCTCTACACTGTCCCCATCAAACACTCCCAGGACAGGTACAGCACGGGGTTAGATACAGAGTAAAGCTCCCTCTGCACTGTCCCCATCAAACACTTCCAGGACAGTTACAGCACGGGGTTAGATACAGAGTAAAGCTCCCTCTACACTGTCCCCCATCAAACACTCCCAGGACAGGTACAGCACGGGGTTAGATACAGAGTAAAGCTCCCTCTACACTGTCCCCCATCAAACACTTCCAGGACAGGTACAGCACGGGGTTAGATACAAAGTAAAACTTCCCCTACACTGTTCCCCCATCAAACACTCCCAGGACAGGTACAGCACGGGGTTAGATACAGAGTAAAGCTCCCTCTACACTGTCCCCCATCAAACAGTCCCAGGACAGGTACAGCACGGGGTTAGATACAGAGTAAAGCTCCCTCTACACTGTCCCCATCAAACACTTCCAGGACAGTTACAGCACGGGGTTAGATACAGAGTAAAGCTCCCTCTACACTGTCCCCCATCAAACACTCCCAGGACAGGTACAGCACGGGGTTAGATACAGAGTAAAGCTCCCTCTACACTGTCCCCGTCAAACACTCCCAGGACAGGTACAACACGGGGTTAGATACAGAGTAAAGCTCCCTCTACACTGTCCCCCATCAAACACTCCCAGGACAGGTACAGCACGGGGTTAGATACAAAGTAAAACTTCCCCTACACTGTTCCCCCATCAAACACTCCCAGGACAGGTACAGCACGGGGTTAGATACAGAGTAAAGCTCCCTCTACACTGTCCCCCATCAAACACTCCCAGGACAGGAACAGCATGGGGTTAGATACAGAGTAAAGCTCCCTCTACACTGTCCCCATCAAACACTCCCAGGACAGGTACAGCACGGGGTTAGATACAGAGTAAAGCTCCCTCTGCACTGTCCCCCATCAAACACTCCCAGGACAGGTACAGCGCGGGGTTAGATACAGAGTAAAGCTCCCTCTACACTGTCCCCATCAAACACTCCCAGGACAGGTACAGCACGGGGTTAGATACAGAGTAAAGCTCCCTCTACACTGTCCCCATCAAACACTCCCAGGACAGGGAGAGCACGGGGTTAGATACAGAGTAAAGCTCCCTCTACACTGTCCCCCATCAAACACTCCCAGGACAGGTACAGCACGGGGTTAGATACAGAGTAAAGCTCCCTCTACACTGTCCCCCATCAAACACTCCCAGGACAGGGAGAGCACGGGGTTAGATTCAGAGTGAATCCACACCATCCCACACCAGACTGGAGCAATTGCTACAAGACGATATGGGAAATGTGAGCATTGTGTCTGACCAAACCCTCTCTTTAACATTCTGTGAAAACACACATAATGTGACCGCATCCCCCAGATTCAGCCCTGTTCCCTCATCCTTCAGTTCCCTCTGGCCTGTCTGGCCATTGTTATTAAGTGGACATCTTATCTCTACTGATCTTTCCTACCAGGGAGATGTGTTATCATAAGATGTGCGGGTTGGGTGGATTGGCCAAGCTAAAATGCCCCTTAGTGTCCAAAGATGTGCGGGTTAGGTGGATTGGCCATGCTAAATTGTCCCTTAGTGTCCAAAGATGTGCAGGTTAGGTGGATTGGCCATGCTAAATTGTCCCTTAGTGTCCAAAGATGTGCGGGTTAGGTGGATTGGCCATGCTAAAATGCCCCTTAGTGTCCAAAGATGTGCGGGTTAGGTGGATTGGCCATGCTAAATTGCTCCTTAGTGTCCAAAGATGTGCAGGTTAGGTGGATTGGCCATGGTAAATTGCCTCTTAGTGTCCAAAGATGTGTCGGTTAGGTGGATTGGCCATGCTAAATTGCCTCTTAGTGTCCAAAGATGTGCAGGTTAGGTGGATTGGCTATGCTAAAATGCCCCTTAGTGTCCAAAGATGTGTAGGTTAGGTGGATTGGCCATGCTAAATTGCTCCTTAGTGTCCAAAGATGTGCAGGTTAGGTGGATTGGCTATGCTAAATTGCCCCTTAGTGTCCAAAGATGTGTAGGTTAGGTGGATTGGCCATGCTAAATTGCCTCTTAGTGTCCAAAGATGTGTAGGTTAGGTGGATTGGCCATGCTAAATTGTCCCTTAGTGTCCAAAGATGTGTAGGTTAGGTGGATTGGCCATGCTAAATTGTCCCTTCGTGTCCAAAGATGTGCAGGTTAGGTGGATTGGCCATGCTAAATTGCCTCTTAGTGTCCAAAGATGTGTAGGTTAGGTGGATTGGCTATGCTAAATTGCCCTTAGTGTCCAAAGATGTGTAGGTTAGGTGGATTGGCCATGCTAAATTGCCTCTTAGTGTCCAAAGATGTGTAGGTTAGGTGGATTGGCCATGCTAAATTGTCCCTTAGTGTCCAAAGATGTGTAGGTTAGGTGGATTGGCCATGCTAAATTGCCTCTTAGTGTCCAAAGATGTGTAGGTTAGGTGGATTGGCCATGCTAAATTGCCTCTTAGTGTCCAAAGATGTGTAGGTTAGGTGGATTGGCCGTGCTAAATTGCCCCTTAGTGTCCAAAGATGTGCAGGTTAGGTGGATTGGCCATGCTAAATTGGTCCTTAGTGTGTGGGCGATTAATAGAGTAAGTAGGTGGGGATACGGGGATAGGGCCTGGGTGGGATTGTTGTCAGTGCAGATTCGATGGGCCGAATGGCCTCCTTCTGCATTTTAGGGATTCTATGGATTCTAAAAAATCTTCCCCACCTAAGAAAAGTGATTACGTTGGGGAAAGGTCAGGGAGAGGCGGCGCAGTGGGCTGGGACGGGGTCGCATTATCATAGAATCATAGAAACCCTACAGTGCAGAAAGAGGCCATTCGGCCCATCGAGTCTGCACCGACCACAATCCCACCCAGGCCCTACCCCCCTATCCCTACATATTTTACCCGCTAATCCCTCTAACCTACCCATCTCAGGACACTAAGGGGCAATTTTAGCATGGCCAATCGACCTAACCCACACATCTTTCGGACTGTGGGAGGAAACCGGAGCACCCGGAGGAAACCCACGCAGACACAGGGGAGAATGTGCAAACTCCACACAGACAGTGACCCGAGCCGGGAATCGAACCCGGGTCCCTGGTGCTGTGATGCAGCAGTGCTAACCCACTGTGCTACCGTGTTAAGTTAATTCCTCTTTGAGTTTTGAAGAATGCGTGCGGATTCTGCACGTTCTCCCGTGTCTGCGTGGGTTTCCTCCGGGTGCTCCGGTTTCCTCCCACAGTCCGAAAGACCGTGCTGGTTAGGGTGCATTGGTCATGCTAAATTCTCCCTCAGTGTTACCCGAACAGGCGCCGGAGTGTGTGGCGACTAGGGGGATTTTCACAGTCACTTCATTGCAGCGTTAATGTAAGCCACCTTGTGA
>NW_027591559.1:0-83963 GCF_964213995.1 Mustelus asterias | reverse complement strand
CCCCCCCCCCCCCCCCCCCCCCCCCCCCCCCCCCCCCCCCCCCCCCCCCCCCCCCCCCCCCCCACCCCCCCCCCCCCCCCCCACCGCCCTCCCCAACCCTCTCCCAGTCGGGTGGCAACTTTCCACATCAAACACAACACAAAAGAGATTCAGAATCGGCTGGATCAGGTGACTGAAATTACAGAATCCCTACAATACAGGAGGAGGCCATTCGGCCCATCGAGCCTGCACTGACCTCAATCCCACGGACCCCATCCCCATAACCCCATGTATTTACCCTGCTAATCCCCCCTGACACTAAGGGGCAATTTACCCTGATTAACCTAACCCGCACATCTTTGGAGTGTGGGAGGAAGCCAGCGCACCCGGAGGAAACCCGCGCAGACATGGGGGCCGGAATTCTCTGACCTCGCTGGGGCAAGACTCGTAAAACCCTGCCTGAGGCCAATGGAGAACTCCACTCTGTGAGCCTGGGGGCGGGGGTGACAGTAACATTCCAGCCAGGGAGAATGTGCAAACTCCGCACAGACAGTGACCCGAGGCTGGAATTGAACCCGGGTCCCTGGTGCTGTGAGGTGGCAGTGCTAACCACTGTGCCACCGTGTTACCCGTAAGTCCTCCTGCGATCATTTGGAAAGGGAATGAATGTACCTAATGTGACATTAACATGACGTTTAATATCATCTCAGCCACCAACTGAATTATGGTTGAAATTCAGTGAGAAAGAGTAAACTCATCCCCCCCACAAATACATCGAAATGTCAGCTCCTGTGGCAGTGCTTGGATCAAACTGAGATAAATAATGGGGCTTTGTTGTGAAACAGCCAATCAGATTATTTCATGATCAATGTTATCCAAAGAGAAAGCAGTGACGCAGTGGTCTTGTCACCGGACTGGTAACCCAGCCAGTCAGGATAATCCTCTGGGGACCAGGGTTCGAATCCCACCATGGCTGAGGGTGGCATTTAAATTCAATAAAAATCTAGAGTTAAAAGTCTAATGATGACCATGAAACCATCACCATTTGTCATCGAGTCCCGGCTCGGGTCACTGTCTGTGTGGAGTTTGCACATTCTCCCCGTGTCTGCGTGGGTTTCCTCCGGGTGCTCCGGTTTCCTCCCACAGTCCAAAGACATGCGGGTTAGGTGGATTGGCCGTGCTAAGTTGCCCCTTAGTGTCAGGGGACTAGCTAGGATAAATGCATGGGGTTATGGGGATAGGGCCTGCGTGGGATTGTGGTCGGTGCAGACGCGATGGGCCGAATGGCCTCCTTCTGCACTGTAGGATTCTATGATTGTGGATTGTCAGAAAAACCCATCTGGTTCACTGATCTTCCAGCCTTACCTGGGTCTGGCCCGTGACTCCAGATCCACAGCAATGTGGTTGACTCTTAAATGGCTCCCTTCAGTTCAATGGCAATTATGGATGGGCAACAAGTGCTGGTCTAGCCAGCGACATCCAAACCCCAATATAAAAAGGCCAGAGTGTGCTGATGGCATCTTAATGGCATCTGCTGTTAGCTAGGCTTGCTCCTACAGCTCAAGACATTTTCCCCCAGGTAAGGTAAGGCCAGCATGTGACCCTACTGACCCCTCTCCACGATTCTGGGATCCCCACCCCAGCCCTGAGCTGAACCTATCCGTGTTCCCCAAGTCCTCTCTGGCACCCCCCTCCCTGAACAGTGCACAACACGAAGGGTGCTGGCTGCCGGAGCAGTCACCTCCCTCGGAGATGAAGGTGGCAGGTTCACGCTTATGTAGACATGTTGTATATGACACCAGTGTGACGTCACTCCAGCACCTGCTGAATATCTGGGGTGGGGGGGGAGTGGTGGGGGGAATCTGGCAGAGGGGGTGGGGGGTGGTTGGGACGGGGGAGGTGGTTGGGGGGGGGCGGGGTGGAACGGTGTGGGTCAGTGAGCCCGGGGGGGGGGGGGGGGGGGTGCGGGGTTAATGGGATGTCAGGACATGGGCAGCAGAGTTTCGAATGAACTGATATTTATGGAATGCAACAACAGATAGACCTATTGTTGCCCCGAAGCAGGACACCAGGGAAAACTCTTCGATTCCAGGAAATCAGCTTTGAACAGCGATCTCCGTGTTTGTGGGGTGAGAGAGGTAAAGCCATTAGAATTAGCACGGTGTTAAATTAAAGAACGCTGTCGGTGTGGCATTGTTCTATCTCTGAAAACGCCCCAGTTATGTCGACAGAAGCTTTCCTTCATGTCAATTTCACGTTGTGCCTTACAGAGCGTTTCCTCAATTCTTGACAAATATACCCTGTGTGCAAGTCAATCGGTTAAACATTGAGGGGAGAATACCAGTCAGTGTTATCATTTTGCTTGGAAGAGAGTCCTTGCTTTGCTGCTGTTGTTCTGCCCAAGAAGCTTGTGAAATTTCTAATTACCTTATCATTGGAGTAAATGTTTGTGAGGAGTGAGCGCTCCTTGACCCCTACATGGCGAGGAACATGCTCCATTAGTTAGAATTGATAACCTGAATTTTCGACCAACCTAATTACAGGTTATTACAATAGGCTGTTATTTAATTGGAGGAAAATTAAAGTGCCTCCTGCTTTTTACCTCATGGGCCATTTTGTCCCTCTCTAGCTCAAATTCTTAGCTTGATTAAAAATTGATCCATAGGCTTTAAATGAATGCACAATTACAGCAATTTATCACAACGGACAGCATGCTCAGAAGCACAGCAGTGTGCTCTCAAGTTTAAAATTCACACACTGCTCTCAAACTGGAACTTTCTTTCTTTCAAACATCGGAACACTGGAACAGATCATGCGACGTTCGGTTGGAAAAACTGGTTCAAATAAATAGTACTCTTTGTTACGGTATCGAGACAGAAAATAAACTGGGCACATCTTCTCATGGCACAGTGGGTTAGCACTGCTGCCTCACAGCGCCGGGGACCCTGGTTTGATTCCCGGCTTGGGTCACTGTCTGTGTGGAGTTTGCACGTTCTCCCCGTGTCTGCGTGGCTTTCCTCCGGGTGCTCTGGTTTCCTCCCACACTCCAAAGATGTGTGGGTTAGGTGGATTGGCCATGCTAAATTGCTCCTTAGTGTCAGGGGGCCTAGCTAGAGTAAATGCATGGGGTTATGTGGAAAGGGCCTGGGTGGAAATGTGGTTGGTGCAGACCCGATGGGCCGAATGGCCTGCTTCTGCACTGTAGGATTCTATGATTCGCTCCACAATAAGGATGTATAATGATCTTAGTCCCAAAAGCAAGACTAAAAAAAATAAGGAGGAAGAGAATGAGGAAATGCTGGCAAGGACTAAAAGTTGACAGTCAGATTTTCTAAAGATATACCAAAAAGAAAAGTAGCCAAAAGAGCGTTAGGCGCTTGGAGAGTGACTGGGGAATTAATAATAAGGAAATAGTGGAAGCATTGAACTGGGATTTTGTATCAGTCTTCACTTTAGAGGTTAGAGGGGGAGGTTTAACACAGATATCAGAAGGACATATTTTACACAGAGGGTGGTGGGGGCCTGGAATGCGCTGCCAGGCAAGGTGGTGGAGGTGGACACACTGGGAACGTTTAAGACTTATCTAGATAGCCACATGAACGGAGTGGGAATGGAGGGATACAAAAGAATGGTCTAGTTTGGACCAGGGAACGGCACGGGCTTGGAGGGCCGAAGGGCCTGTTCCTGTGCTGTATTGTTCTTTGTTCTTGTTCTTTGTTCTTTAGATGATATAAAAGGCATCCTGAGAATATTTGAAAATTAAGAGGGAAAAGGGAATGAGGAACGTCAAGTATTCAGACTCACAGCGGAAAAGGTACTGGGAGAACTGATGGCATACATCCCAGGGTCTCGAGGAAGTAGATGCATTGGTTGCAATACCTCAACATTCCGAGATTCTGGAGTTCGGTCCCATTCGATTGGAAAACCGCAAATGTAATAATTCCTTTATTCAAGACAGGAGGGAAACAGAAAGCGGGAAACTATAGGCCAGTTAGTCTATCATGGGATACTGGGGAAAAGCTTGAATTCTTTACTAAGGAGGTAATAGCGGGACGTTTGGAAAATCACAAAACAATCAGGCAGAGTAAACATGGCTTTGTGAAAGGGAAATCATGATTTATTAGAGTTCTTTGAGGAATTAACAAGCAGGGTGGATAAAGGGGAACCATTTTCTATGGTTCTAGTAGATGTGGTGTATTTGGATTTCCAAAGGGCATTCCATAAGGTGCCACATAAAAGGTTACAATGCAAGCTTAGAGTTTATGGTGTCAAGTGTAACATTTTAGCATGATAAAGGATTGGTTAGCTGACAGAAAGCAGGGAGTTGGGATAAATGGATAACTTTCAGGTTGGCAAGATATGACAAGCGGAACGTCGCAGGGATCAGTGCTGGGGCTGCAATTATTTACGAGATCTCATCCTATTCCCTGTTGTCTTCAGCTCTGACGAAGAATCATCAGAGTTGAAATGTTCGCTCTGTTCTCTTTCCACAGATGCTTTCAGCCTATCGAATAAAACTCAATGAATTGGTGAAGTGACTGACTGTTGGGCAACACTTTCATCCTCTTATCTTTGCTGCTAAAGTGGGCTGAGCACATTAACATACAACAGGAAGCCAGAGTGATTTCTGCTGGGGGGGGGGGGGGGGGGGTGCGTTGGGGGGTTGGTGGGCAGTGCACACTTTTCAGCTCATTACCTATGCGTGGATGTGGAAGAGGGGGTGAACCTCGCGGTGAGAGCGGGCACGAAGCCATTGTCCCCGCCATTACCTGTGGGCTCGAAGGTCTGGGTGCTGTACTTATAGGGTAGCCATTCACTCGCTGCAGGCCAAGAACTTCCATCTGCATGTCCTTAATATTCTGGAGAAAACAACTTGTGACTCTCGGGGTACATGTTCATAGTCACAGGTGGACAGAGTGGTGAAGAAGGCATTCGGCATGCTCGGTTTCATCGGTCAGAACAGTGAATACAGGAGTTGGGACGTCTTGTTGAAGTTGTACAAGACATTGGTAAGGCCACACTTAATGTGCAATTCTGGTCACCCTATTATAGAAAGGATATCATTAAACTAGAAAGAGTGCAGAAAAGATTTACTAGGATGCTACCGGGACTTGATGGATTGAGTTATAAGGAGAGGCTGAATAGACTGGGACGTTTTTGTCTGGAGCGTAGGAGGCTGAGGGGTGATCTTATAGAGGTCCATAAAATAATGAGGGGCATAGACAAGGTAGATAGTCAATATCTTTTCCCAAAGGTAGGGGAGTCTAAAACTAGAGGGCATAGGTTTAAGGTGAGAGGGGAGAGATACAAAAGTGTCCAGAGGGGCAATTTTTTCACACAGAGGGTGGTGAGTGTCTGGAACAAGCTGCCAGAGGTAGTAGTAGAGGCGGGTACAATTTTATCTTTTAAAAAGCATTTAGATAGTTACATGGGTACGATGGGTATAGAGGGATATGGGCCAAATGCGGGCAATTGGGATTAGCTTAGGGGTTTTAAAAAAAAAGGCGGCATGGACAAGTTGGGCCGAAGGGCCTGTTTCCATGCTGTAAACCTCTGTGACTCTATGACTCCATGGTTCAGTGGGGTGGCATGGTGGTACAATGGTTAGCACTGCTGCCTCACAGCGTCAAGGACCCGGGTTCGATTCCAGCCTCGGGTCACTGTCTGTGTGAGTCTGCATGTTCTCCCCGTGTCTGCGTGGGTTTCCTCCGGGTGCTCCGGTTTCCTCCCACAGTCCAAACAACGTGCTGGTTAGATTCATTGGTCGTGCTAAATTCTCCCTCAGTGTAACCCAAACAGGCGCCGGAGTGTGGCGACTAGGGGATTTTCACAGCAACTTCAATGCACTGTTAATGTAAGCCTACTTGTGACTATTAAATAAATAAACTTCACTTCACAGTGAAACCTCCCTGGAGACGCTCCTCCAGTAAAGGGAGATGTTGACAGGGGGAGGCCCTCCTTTTTGACCCCTGGGTGGCCTGGCCAGAGGTCACAGTGGGAGTTAGTGCCCGTGGCACCTGCCAAAGAAATGCCCAGCAGTGTCAGAGATGGTGAATGACCTGTGGGTGCCCTTCTCCAGGGTAAGCAGCACCATCGACTCTCCCTGCAAACTGGCATTCTGAAGGGCATCAGGCAGTGTGAGTGTGCCAGCGGGCAGCAACGTCGGGCAGGTGTTTGGGTTGCAGGGCTCACTGCCAGAGGGGACGTGTGCGGTGAATGTGCGGCCGATGCTTCACGCTCTCAATCCTCAATCGGTCTCAGGACTTGTTAATCACTGATTCAGGAGAATCCTTTGCTGGTGCCACGGGGGGTGCATTGCCCAGCAATAGCTGAGGTGAAGATTAATCTGTCTGTCTTTCTGCAGGGCATGAACACCCACAACAAGAAGCTGATCGTAAAGGGACCGAGAGCGAGAGGGCGCAGAACAAGCTCCACCTGCCTTTAACCCACCTTCAAAATCCCGAGAACAGAACTCCCTCAGTTCCTCCAGCCATCAGGAATCCAACTGGCCTCCCACCAAATTAAGTTCCACTGCCGGCCAAGCTTCCCGCCGTTGGCGAGGGTGGAGGAATTCTGCCCATTCACTCCGTTACTCTCCAGCCTGCTTCCTGACCAGCTGAGTGTTGGCAACATGTTCTGTTTTTATACCAGTCCCAGCATAATGACTTCCTCCCATTGTCTTGCCATCCATTCTTTTGTTTTAGTCATTTGTAATGAGTTACATACTGAGGAAATTAAAATCAACAGGACACATTAATGGCCATTGTAGTTGAAAACTAGTTGAGCTAGTTACAGAATGTTCCAGTAAATAATAGAACAAACAAAGAACAAAGAACAGTACAGCACAGGAAACAGGCCCTTCGGCCGTCCAAGCCTGTGCCGCTCCTTGGTCCAACTAGACCAATCGTTTGTATCCCTCCATTCCCAGGCTGCTCATGTGACTATCCAGGTAAGTCTTAAACGATGTCAGCGTGTCTGCCTCCACCACCCTACTTGGCAGCGCATTCCAGGCCCCCACCACCCTCTGTGTAAAAAACATCCCTCTAATATCTGAGTTATACTTCGCCCCTCTCACCTTGAGCCCGTGACCACTCGTGATCGTCACTTCTGATCTGGGAAAAAGCTTCCCACCGTTCACCCTATCTATCCCCTTCATAATCTTATACACCTCTATTAGATCTCCCCTCATTCTCCGTCTTTCCAGGGAGAACAACCCCAGTTTACCCAATCTCTCCTCATAGCTAAGACCCTCCATACCAGGCAACATCCTGGTAAACCTTCTCTGCACTCTCTCTAACGCCTCCACGTCCTTCTGGTAGTGCGGCGACCAGAACTGGACGCAGTACTCCAAATGTGGCCTAACCAGCGTTCTATACAGCTGCAACATCAGACTCCAGCTTTTATACTCTATACCCCGTCCTATAAAGTCCTGACTTCTGGGTATGATTGTTTATGGGATACATGTGACGATAACATGGTTATGATTGAATATTGAAATGCAGAGGGTGCAACGGTAGCACAGCGGTTAGCACTGCTGCCTCACAGCGGAGGGACCAGGGTTCGATTTCCGGCTTGGGTCACTGTCTGTGTGGAGTCTGCACAGTCTCCCCGTGTCTGCGTGGGTTTCCTCCGGGTGCTCCGGTTTCCTCCCACAGTCTGAAAGACGTGCTGGTTAGGTGCAGTGTACCCGAACAGATGCCGGACTGTGGCGACTAGGGGAATTTCACAATAACTTCATTGCAGTGTTACTGTAAGCCTATTTGTGACACTAATAAATAAACTTTTAAACTTTAAAACATTGATTTGATTCTCAAGGTTATCATTGTAACTAACAGCCTCAACTCTTTGTACAGTAGTTCGCTCTGATTGCTGGATCACTGCCGTGGATTCACTGTTGGAATTTAGTGAAAGTTAGAAGGGAGGAGTTTCTGTGAGCCTGAACCATTAGTTGTACAGTCAGAGTTTTGTCTCAGAAGCACAATCCAAGGTTACCCTGCATGATCTGAACTCTGTATGTGACATTACCTTTAAGAGGAAGTCCAACCAGTGATGGTAGCTATTTGCGTTTAAATGCATTGGCGGAATTTTCCTGTCCCATCTGCCACGGGAATCAGAGCAGGCGGGACACGGACCATGAAAAGGTCCGTTGACCTCGGGTGGGATTTTCCGGTTTTGGGGCGAGTGTGGCCGGAAAATCCTGCCCATTATCATTGGCTTATTAAGATGACCACACCTGTATCAATGTCATAAACAAAGGAGACTATAAAGGGATGAGGGAGGAGTTGGCTAAGCTAGACTGGGAGCAAAAACTTTATGGTGGAACAATTGAGGAACAGTGGAGGACTTTCAAAGTGATCTTTCACAGTGCTCAGCAAAAGTATATACCAGTGATAAGGAAGGACTGTAGAAAAAGAGATAATCAGCCATGGATATCTAAGGAAATAAAGGAGGGTATCAAACTGAAAGAAAATGCATACAAAGTGGCAAAGATTAGTGGGAACCTGGAGAATTGGGAAATCTTTAAAGGTCAACAGAAAGCCACGAAAAAAGCTATAAAGAAAAGTAAGATGGATTATGAGTAAACTAGCTCAGAATATAAAAACAGATAGCAAAAGTTTCTATAAATATATAAAATGAAAAAGAGTGGCTAAAGTAAATATTGGTCCTTTAGAGGATGAGAAGGGGGATGTAATAACTGGAAATAAGAAAATGGCTGAGGCATTGAACAGGTATTTTGTGTCGGTCTTCACAGTGGAAGACACAAATAACATGCCAAAAATTGATGACAGGAAGGCGATGGCAGGTGAGAACCTAGAAAATATCATTATCACGAAAGAGGTAGTGTTGGGCAAGCTAATGGGGCTAAAGGTAGACAAGTCTCCTGGTCCTGATGGAATGCATTCCAGGGTACTAAAAGAGATGGCGGGAGAAATAGCAAATGCACTAGTGGTAATTTACCAGAATTCGCTGGACTCTGGGGTGGTTCCCACAGATTGGAAAACAGCAAATGTGACGCCACTGTTTAAAAAAGGAGGTAGACAGAAGGCGGGTAACTATAGGCCGGTTAGCTTAACTTCTGTAGTAGGGAAAATGTTTGAATCTATCATCAAGGAAGAAAATAGCGAGACATCTGGATATAAATTGTCCCATTGAACAAAGAACAAAGAACAATACAGCACAGGAACAGGCCCTTCGGCCCTCCAAGCCTGAGCCGCTCATGTGCCCACTAGACCATTCTTTTGTATCCCTCTATTCCCAGTCTGTTCATGTGGATATCTAGATAAGTCTTAAACGATCCCAGCATGTCCGCCTCAATCACCTTGCTTGGCAGTGCATTCCAGGCCCCCACCACCCTCTGTGTAAAATACGTCCCCCTGACATCTGTGTTGAACTTTGCCCCCCTCACCTTGAACCCGTGACCCCTTGTGTTCGTCACCTCCGACCTGGTAAAAGCTTCCCACTGTTCACCCTATGCCCTTCATAATTTTATACACCTCTATTATGTCGCCCCTCATCCTCCGTCTTTCCAGGGAGAACAATCCCAATTTACCTAATCTCTCCTCATAGCTAAGACCCTCCATACCAGGCAACATCCTGGTAAACATTCCCTGTACTCTCTCCAAAGCCTCCACGTCCTTCTGGTAGTGTGGCGACCAGAACTGGATGCAGTATTCCAAATGTGGCCTAACCATCGTTCTATACAGCTGCAACATCATATGCCAACTTTTATATTCTATGCCCTGTCCAATAAAGGCAAGCATGCCATATGCCTTCTTCACCACCCTCTCCACCTGTGCTGCCACCTTTAAGGATCTGTGGACTTGTACACCCAGGTCCCTCTGTGTGTCTGTACTCCTGACGGTTCTGCCATTTATTGTATCGCTCCCCCTTACATTAGATCTACCGAAATGCATCACTTCGCATTTATCTGGTTTAAATTCCATCTGCCATTTCTCCGCCCAATGTTTCAGCCTATCTATATCCTGCTGTATTCTCTGACAATGTTCATCACTATCCGCAACTCCAGTAATCTTCGTGTCGTCCACAAACTTACTGATCACACCAGCTACATCTTCCTCCAAATCATTTATATATATCACAAACAGCAGAGGTCCCAGTACAGAGCCCTGCGGAACACCACTAGTCACAGACCTCCAACCGGAAAAAGACCCCTCCACTGCTACCCTCTGTCATTGATGGCTAAGCCAGTTCTCCACCCATCTAGCTAGCTCACCTTTTATCCCGTGAGATTTAACCCTTTAATTGGTAAGATGCAGCACGGTTTCATGTAGGGAAGGTCATGTTTGACTAATTTGGTGGAGTTCTTTGAGAACATTACATGTGCAGTGGACAATGGGGAACCTGTGGGTGTGGTGTATCAAAATTCACAGATGACACTAAGATGAGTGGCAGAGCAAAGTGTGCAGAGGACACTGAAAGTCTGCAAAGGGATATAGATAGACTAAGTGAGTGGGCGAGGGTCTGGCAGATGGAGTACAATGTTGGTCTTTGGTGCGGCACCTTGTCAAAGACTGCTACATAAGATAAAGGTGCACGGTGTTATGGGTAATGTATTAGCATGGATAGAGGACTGGTTAACTAACAGAAAGCAAAGAGTGGGGGTATATGGATGTTTTTCTGGTTGGCGATCAGTGGCTAGTGGTGTGCCTCAGGGATCAGTGTTGGGACTGCAATTGTTTACGATTTACATAGATGATTTGGAGTTGGGGACCAAGTGTAGTGTGTCAAAATTCGCAGATGACACTAAGATGGGTGGAAGAGCAAAGTGTGCAGAGGATGCTGAAAGTCTTCAAAGGGATATAGATAGTCTGAGTGGGCGAGGGCCTGGCAGATGGAGTACAATGTTGGTAAATGTGAGGTCATCCATTTTGATAGGAACAACAGCAAAATGGACTATTATTTAAATGGTAAAAAATTTGCAGCAGGGTTGTTACAGATTCCCACCCAGAGTTAACAAAATGTCATCAGACTTGTAATATTGGGCTTAATTTTAATTAGCCGCAATTGAATTGATTTTGAATGACTTAACCTATCGCACGTTAACTGGAAAATATCAACTCTTTGGGAGAAATCCTGCAAATGTTTAAACATCGTATCGGAAGCTTTCTTTCAGTGACACAGCCTCCTGTCTTTTATTCCCAACAATCCAATCGCCACGCTTGGGCCATCTTGTACGTCTGCAACTAAATAACAATTGGACATGTTGTCCTCAGGTCCTCTGTTTTATAACGGGTTGCCTGGTGACTGGTTGCTATCTATCTGAGTACAAAACATGTCTATAATAAAATCTTTGTAAATAGTGAACAGAAAAGCGATCCGTGTCAAATCATTCTGTCAGGGCAGCTGTATTTTTGGAAAGAGGCACAGTGACGTTGCAAATCAGTAACTTCAACAACAAAACAAAACCTGTCGGTGAAAATATATAAACTGAATATGTGCCGGAATTTTACCACTCGCCCGCCTGAGGCTCTTAAGATCCTGCCTGAGGCCAACGGAGAATGCCGTTCTGCGAGCCTCGCCCGACCCGGTGAAATTCCGGCAATGATGTCAACACCTCCGGCAAAGTAAGTCAATCCATGTCCGAATGTCTCATTTTCTTTTCTGAATATTCCAGGTTCAGTTCAACCGCGCCTTCCAGTTTTATCAAATTGTAACTTTCAACTGGCATTCTTGGCCTATGTTCAATATATTTCCTTCTCCTGAACTAATTTACTGACGCGTCTAGTGACTTCCTCAGCCATTTTAGTGAAGAGTTAAGACTCAACTGCCGAAATTTTACTGGCCCGCCCGTCCCAGAATCGGGGTGGGCGAGGCCCGCAGAAAAGAATTCTCCGTTGGTCTCAGCGGGATTTTATAAGCCTTGCCCGATCGAGTTCATAAAATACCGGCCAACCACATTGGTGTGGGCCTGAAGTCACAAGTAAGCACAGAGAGGGTAAGGATGGCAAATCTTCTTCCCTAAATGTTCCCGATGGTTGGGGGCGTTCAGAATTAGGGATCAGCGTTTGAGAATAAAGGGGAAACCTTTTAGAACTGAGGTGAGGAGAAATTTCTTCACTCAGAGGGTGGAAAATGTGTGGAATTCACTGCCACAGAAAGTAGTCGAGGCCAAAACATTGTCTGATTTCAAAAGAAATTAGATATAGCTCTTGGGGCTAAAGGGATCGAGGGATATGGAGGGGAAGGGGGGATCAGGATATTGAATTCGATGATCAGCCATGGTCAAAATGAATGGCAGAGCAGGCTCGAAGGGCCGAATGGCCTCCTCCTGCTTCTAGTTTCTATGTTTCTATGTAAATGACATTAACTAAACAGTTATGTTTCTAAGACATGCTTCATATTTTCATATTGAAAAAAACTGAGTTAAAATTCTACAGTGGGGTTCAAACTCACGTTCTCTGGTGTTATAAGACCGTGTTTTTGGATTAGTAGTCCCTTTTTTTGGCTTTGTTTTTATTGGGATTTATTCACTGCAATAGTTCAGGCCCCACTCCTCCAGCTGGCTGTGTAAATCCTGGTTAGTATTTTGGAATTGCACAGAGTGCAGAGAAAAGGCATCTGTGAACCGGCGAGTTTCACACAAACCCTTCTCACCTGATCCAGCTCTCTGCGCAAGTTTGGGAAAACTCCCCCCCAATATTTTGCAGTTGGGAGTACTGAGAATGCCCCTGCTGGGTATAAACAGAGATAGAAACATAGAAACACAGAAGGTAGGAGCAGGAAGAGACCATTCGGCCCTTCGAGCCTGCTCCACCATTCATCACCAACATGGCTGATCACCCAACTCAATAGCCTAATCCTGCTTTCTCCCCATAACCTTTGATCCCATTCGCCCCCAAGTGCTATATCCAGCCGCCTCTTGAATACATTCAGTGTTTTGGCATCAACTACTTCCTGTGTTAATGAATTCCACAGACTCACCACTCTTTGGGTGAAGAAATGTCTCCTCATCTCCGTCCCAAATGGTCTATCCTGAATCCTCAGACTGTGACCCCTGGTTCTGGACTCCCCCACCATTGGAAACATTCTCCCTGCATCTATCAGATGTCGGGCAGTTTGATGCTGAATGTAATTCTGACACAGCAAGCTTGTTTAAAAAGAGAACTGTGCCGTTTTAGGGCAATGTGCAGGAAAGTAGTCTGAGCCCCAGGAAAAATCTTGTTTCTGTAGTTGGTCTAACGAAAGGATAAATTATTACTGTATCTGCTAGTGGAATGCAGACAGCCTGGCATTGAAAGGGAAGAGGTCACTTACAGTTAAGGTCCTACTCAAGGTAATCTGTTGGTTTTCCCTATTAATCCAGTTTTATAGAGTCTAGATCAAGATTGGTAATCTCCACTGGTCTAGACTGACATATCAGCCTGGACACCATCGTTTTTCCTTTAGCTGTCCTGTGCTGTGCTTTACTACACATGTAACGACCTTGTCAAATTCACAGTCAGACTTTCTGAAGTGTTATTATCTTAACTGGAATGCAGTGTGTTACTCTCAGCACTAAAGTAAAAAGAAAAGTTTATTTATTAGTCACAAGTAAGGCTTACATTGACACTGCAATGAAGTTACTGTGAAATTCCCCGAGTCACCACAGTCTGTTTGGGCCAATGCACCCTAACCAGCACATCTTTCCGAATGTGGGAGGAAAGCAGAGCACCCGGAGGAAACCCACGCAGACACGGGGAGAACGTGCAAACTCCACACAGACAGTGACCCGAGGCTTGGAATCGAACCCGGGTCCCTGGCGCTGTGAGCAGCAGTGCTAACCACTGTGCCACCGTGCCGCCCTGGACTGTAAGGATGGACTGGAAGTCTTGCCTCAGTTCCAGTTTCCTTTGTCATTCGAAACATGAAATCAAACAATACTCCTCACATAAAACGGACATGTTCCCCAAAGCAGGAGAATCTTTGTGCCATCTGCACAGTGCAACCACAACGGACTTCCTTTCTCATTTGCAGCACGGCTTGTTTAAACCTCAGTCGAGTCAGGTTGCACTGGAAGTGATCAGAATTTGACACTGAGGCTTGAACCCATTTAAGATTAACTCTGATAAGAGTAAATCCTTTTTACACCGTGTAGCTTGCCTTTGTCAGTGGGCTGAATCTGATCGTTCTCCTCTGTGCAGCAAAGTGTGGTTTGATGATGCGGCCATTGACATCTTATAAACACTTTGCTATTTATCAGCACGTTCTGGGGAGTCATGTGCAGAAGGCTTGATAAATTCATTAGTTGGTTTACAGGCTTGTCCTTTCACTTCTGAATGAAACACTGCAATGAGTTTGTAATTAATTGTTGAGTGGGATGTGAGCAAACAGTCACAAAGCCTAAGGTTAAGGATTAATTCCCAATGCACTGAGTTCAAAATCAAAGGTACAGTCAAATTCCACTTCTGGTCATTTCCTTTTTGGGTCTGTTAGGGGCTGGTGGTGGCCCACTGGTGACGTCACTGGGCTAGTAATCCAAAGGCCCCGGCTAATGCTCTGGGGGAGTCACAGGTTCAAATCCCATCATGGCAGCTAGTGGAATTTAAATTCAATGAATAAAAGTTAGAATGTAAAGCTGGTCCCAGGTGACCATGAAACCGATTGTTGTGAAAGTCCATCTTGTTCACTAATAGGACAGGAAATCTGCTGTCGCCTCTTGGCCTTGCCTATATGTGACTCCAGGCCCACACCAATGAGCTTTGACAAAGGGTCATTGGACTCGAAACGTCAGCTCTTTTCTCTCCTTACAGATGTTGTCCTTGCCGGCGACAACCACATCCCACAAAAGAATTTTTAAAATATGCAATAAGAAGTATGAGTGTATCATTCGCTTTCAGAATTAATGACCAGCAGATTATAACCAATAGCGATTACACTTCAAAAGGCATTTCATTGGCTGTAAAGTGCTTTGGGGTGTCCTGAGGTTGCGAAAGGTGCTACAGAAATGCGAGTCTTTCTCAGCATTGCAAGAACTTGCGACTTTGGCAGGTGGTTTCAGCGTGTTGCATGGTTGCCTTTTCGCATTGTTTGTTGGAAGGAGGAATTTCACCTTCTGGCTCCTTTGGAAAGTTTCATCTCATCGATGTGAACAACCTGACTTTTCTATTGTGTTGATACTTTTTGTTTTTTCCGACGTAGTTTACCATGCGCTGACCTTCAGAAAAGATAGAATAGTGTCAGAAAGGATATGTGGCACAATGGTTAGCACTGCTGCCTCACAACGCCAGGGTCCCGGGTTCAATTCCAGCCTCAGGTGACAGTCTGTGTGGAGTTTGCACGTTCTCCCCATGTTTGCTCGGGTTTCCTCCGGGTGCCCATCAGTAAAAGGTTTGCAGGGGAGATGAGGAGAGTTTTCACTCAGAGAGTTGTCAGGATGGGCGGCACGGTAGCACAGTGGTTAGCACTGTTGCTTCACAGCTCCAGGGACCTGGGTTCGATTCCCGGCTTGGGTCACTGTCTGTGTGGAGTTTGCACATTCTCCTTGTGTCTGCGTGGGTTTCCTCCGGGTGCTCCGGTTTCCTCCCACAGTCCAAAGATGTGTGGGTTAGGTTGATTGGCCATGCTAAAATTGCCCCTTAGTGTCCTGAGATGTGTAGGTTAGAGGGATTAGTGGGTAAAATATGTAGGGATATGGGGCTAGGGCCTGGTTGGGATTGTGGTCGGTGCAGACTTGATGGGCCGAATGGCCTCTTTCTGTACTGTAGGCTTTCTATGATTTCTATGAGGATCTGAAATGCTTGAACTGAAAAGGTAATGGAAGCTCTTTCCATAAATAATTTTAAAAAGGGAGTTGGATAGGTTCTTGAGGCTGGTGATCTTACAGGATTTCAGACAAGAAATGGGGCACTGGGGCTAAGTAGGGCTGCTCTCTCAAAGCGTCAGCTTAGGCATAATGGGACGAATGGCCTCCTACTGTATTGTATGATTCTATGTAATCTCTCTTGGTGATGGGGGAGACTAGGCAACAGTTACCATCAGTGTTAATCTGAGGATAGCCAAGAAAACAATAGGATTTGGAAAATGCCAGGTCCTGCCATTGAGGTGGAATTCTTTGAGTTCATAATATGTTTTAATTTATTTACTGGACTGTGTAACAACTAACAAAGTTCACCAGGCTCAGGGAAGTGAGCTCAAGTGATGACCAACAATTGAGTTTTAAAAAATCAAACAAGGGATGTGGGTGTCGCTGGCTAGACCAGCATTTATTGCCTATCTCTCTAATTGCCCTTGAGAAAGTGGTGGTGAGCTGCCTTCTTGAACTGTTGCTGTCCATATGGTGTAGGTACACCCACAGTGCTGTTTGGGAGGGAGTTCTCGGATTTTGATCCAGCCACAGTGAAGGAATGGCCGATGTATTTCCAATTCAGGATGATGCGTGGCTTGGAGGGAAGCTTGGATACTGGTGGTGTTCCCAGGTATTAGAAGAGCAAAAAGGGGTCACGAAATGTTCTTGGCAGACAGGATTAAGGAGAATCCCAAGGCATTTTATTCATACGTTAGGAACAAAAGGGTTGTTAGGGAAAAAATCGGACCTCTCAGGGACAAAAGTGGGGACTTATGCTTGGAGCCCAAAGAGGTAGGGGAGATCCTAAATGAATACTTTGCGTCGGTATTCACTAAGGAGAGGGATGTGTTGACTGGGAGTGTCTCGGAGGGGAGTGTTGAACCGTTGGAGAAAATCTCCATTACAAAGGAGGAAGTGTTAGGTTTGTTAGAGAATATAAAGACTGACAAATCCCCAGGGCCTGATGGAATCTATCCAAGGCTGCTCAGGGAGACGAGAGGTGAAATCGTTGGGCCTCTGACGCAAATCTTTGTCTCGTCACTGGACACAGGTGAGGTCCCAGAGGATTGGAGGATAGCCAATGTGGTCCCTTTATTTAAGAAGGGTAGGAAGGATAACCCGGGTAATTATAGGCCGGTGAGCTTGACGTCCGTGGTGGGGAAGTTGTTGGAGAAGATTCTTAAAGATAGGATGTATGCGCATTTAGAAAGGAATAAACTCATTAACGATAGTCAACATGGTTTTGTGAGAGGGAGGTCATGCCTCACTAACCTGGTGGTGTTTTTTGAAGAAGTGACCAAAATGGTTGACGAAGGAAGGGCCGTGGATGTTGTCTATATGGACTTTAGTAAAGCATTTGACAAAGTCCCTCATGGTAGGCTAGTGAAAAAGGTTGGATCCCATGGGATAAAGGGGGAGGTGGCTAGATGGGTGGAGAACTGGCTTGGTCATAGAAGACAGAGGGTGGTAGTGGAAGGGTCTTTTTCCGGCTGGAGGCCTGTGACTAGTGGTGTACCGCAGGGCTCTGTATTGGGACCTCTGCTGTTTGTGATTTATATAAATGATCTGAAAGAAGGAGTAACTGGGGTGATCAGTAAGTTTGCGGGCGACACAAAACTGGCAGGACTTGCAGATAGTGAGGAACATTGTCAGAGGCTACAGAAGGATATAGATAGGCTGGAAATTTGGGCAAGGAAATGGCAGATGGAGTTCAATCCTGATAAATGCGAAGTGATGCATTTTGGTGGGAATAATGTAGGGAGGAGCTACACGATAAATGGAAGAACCATAAAGGGTGTAGAGACGCAGAGGGACCTGGGTGTGCAAGTCCACAGATCTTTGAAGGTGACGTCACAGGTGGAGAAGGTGGTGAAGAAGGCATATGGCATGCTTGCCTTTATAGGACGGTAAGAAGTTTAACAACACCAGGTTAAAGTCCAACAGGTTTATTTGGTAGCAAAAGCCACACAAGCTTTCGAGGCTCTGAGCCCCTTCTTCAGGAGGGGCATAGAGTATAAAAGTTGGGGTCTGATGTTGCAGATGTATAGAACGTTGGTTCGGCCGCATTTGGAATACTGCGTCCAGTTCTGGTCACCACACTACCAGAAGGACGTGGAGGCTTTGGAGAGAGTACAGAGGAGGTTTACCAGGATGTTGCCTGGTATGGAGGGGCTTGGTTATGAGGAGAGATTGGGGAAACTGGGGTTGTTCTCCTTGGAAAGACAGAGGATGAGGGGAGACTTTATAGAGGTGTATAAAATTATGAAAGGCATAGATAGGGTGAACGGTGGGAAGCTTTTCCCCGGGTCGGTGGTGACGTTCACGAGGGGTCATAGGTTCAAGGTGAAGGGGGGGAGGTTTAACACAGATATCAGAAGGACATATTTCACACAGAGGGTCGTGGGGGCCTGGAATGTGTTGCCGGGCAAGGTGGTGGAGGCGGACACACTGGGAACGTTTAAGACTTATCTAGACAGCTATATGAACGGAGTGGGAATGGAGGGATACAAAAGAGTGGTCTAGTTTGGACCAGGGAGCGGCGCGGGCTAATTGTTCCTGGTTTCTCGTTTCAAGGCTTCATTCTATGATCATCTTGCTGGTGCCAGTACAGAGTGAGACTGCGGATAGTTGGGAACCTGTCTCGGGGGCAGGGAATTCATATGGTGTTCGTGGAAGTGGAAATGACTAGGGTTGGGAAGCATTTTCCGATCGGGGCCATTGTGATCTCCTGGACTCGTTTCGATCGCCTCAGGGGGTCGGAGAGGAATTTCCCAGATTTTTTTTTCCCCATATTGGCCCTGGGGTTTTCACTCTGGGTTTTCGCCTCTCCCTGGAGATCACATGGTCTGGAATGGGGGGGTGGGGGTAAGTTAATAGGTTGTAATGAACAAAGCATCGTAGCTGTGAGGGACAGCTCGGTGGATAGGATATTGGTATGTAGATAGGCTGGAAAATTGGGCGGGGATCCTGGATTCAGGATTCAATCCTGGACCGGGGAGCGGCGCGGGCTTGGAGGGCCGAAGGGCCTGTTCCTGTGCTGTATTGTTCTTTGTTCTTTGTTCTTTGTTTGTATCTGCTGCTCTTGTCCTTCTGGATGGTAGAGATTGTGGGCAGGATTTCCCAACTTTGATTTCCCCAAGGCCGGAAAATCCCGCCTGAGGCCAATGGACCTTTGCATGGTCTGTGTCCTGCCCTCTATGATTCCCGTGGTGGGAAAATCCAGCCCTGTGGATTTGAACGGTGCTGTTGAATGAGCCTTGGCGAGCAGGAGCAGGGCCTCTTGTGTTGACCTTCTGGTTTGAGGGGTAAACTGGGGGATTTGTAATCTGCAAACCCACAGGATACGCTGGGAGTTTCCGTAGTATCAAACTGCACACCGGGTACGAGGAAAGCTTTGCTCTGGCAACAGGAATCGAAGAAACTGCACGATACCTGTGTGAAACTGCTTTGATTATTTTATATCGAGAGAAACATATGGGCCAGAATCTTACTGCCAGCTCACCGTGGGAATCGGAGCGAGCGAAGGGCGGACCATGGGAAGGATGTTGACCTTGGGCGGGATCTTACAGCTTTGGGACGAATGAGGCCATAAAATCCCATCCATGGGGTTATAGTCATAGCTCAAATATATCACAGAATCTACGGCACGGAGACAGGCCCTTCGGTCCAAACTGGTCCATGCCGACCAAAAAGCCCACCTAAGCTAACCCCATTTGCCTGCATTTTGCCCATATCCCTCTGAACCTTTCCCACCCATGTACCTGTTCAAATGCCTTTTAAATATTGTCAATGTCCCTGCCTCAACCACTTCCTCCGGCAGCTCATTCCACATGCCTACCACTCCCTGTGTCAAACGTTGCTCCTCTGGTTCCCATTAATTCTTTCCCCTCTTAAACCTATGTCCCCTAGTTCTCGATTCCCCAACCCTGGGAAAAATGACTGACTGCATTCACCCTATCCATGCCTCTCATGATCTTATACACCTCGATAAGATCACCCCGCAGTCTCTTACCCGCCAAAGAAAAAAGTCCTAGCCTGTCAATCTCTCCCTGTAACTCAGTCCCTTGAGTCCTGGCAATATCCTTGTAAGAACATAAGAACATAAGAAATAGGAGCAGGAGTAGGCCATCTAGCCCCTCGAGCCTGCCCCGCCATTCAATAAGATCATGGCTGATCTGAAGTGAATCAGTTCCACTTACCCGCCTGATCCCTATAACCCCTAATTCCCTTACCGATCAGGAATCCATCTATCCGTGATTTAAACATATTCAACGAGGTGGCCTCCACCACTTCAGTGGGCAGAGAATTCCAGAGATTCACCACCCTCTGAGAGAAGAAGTTCCTCCTCAACTCTGTCCTAAACTGACCCCCCTTTATTTTGAGGCTGTGCCCTCTAGTTCTAGCTTCCTTTCTAAGTGGAAAGAATCTCTCCATTTCTATCCTTCCAGCCCCTTCATTATCTTATAGGTCTCTCCTGCACTCTCTCCAGTTTAATAGCGTCTTTCCTATAGCAAGGCAACCAAAACTGAGCACAATACTCCAGGTGCAGCCTCATCAATGTCCTGTCTAACTGCAACATAACTTCCCAGCTTCTATACTCAACGCCCTGACTGATGAAGACCAGCATGCCAAAATTAAATTGAAAGCTTCAGTAATAAGAGATGTTTACCACAGTTATACCTCATTAGGTTTAACTCAAGTAACAATCCCATCTTTTCAATGCCATTCCAAATGACTGTTTTGAATAGAATGGAATAAAATCGCCACAGTGCAGAAGGAGGCCATTCAGCCCATCGAGTCTGCACCAACAACAACCCCACTTAGGCTCTATCCTCATAACTCCATATATTTACTCCCCTAATCCCTCTAACCTACGCATCCCGGGATACTAAGAGGCAATTTAGCATGGCCAATGCATCCAACCCGCACATCTTTGGAGTGTGGGAGGAAACCGGAGCACCCGGAGGAAACCCACGCTGACACGGGGAGAATGTGCAAACAGTGCATAGACAGTGATCCAAGCCAGGAATTGAACCCGGGTCCCTGGAGTTGCGAGGCAGCAGTGCTAACCACTGTGCCACCGTGCCGCCCAAAATTATAAAAATATTTTAAAAAGATGCATTTTGAAATCACCTTTGCTTTTTCTGCACAGATGGAAACCCACGCCCTTCTTGATGTGAGGATCAGGGCGATGGTACCAAACAGGTGAAAGCGAAGGTGACCCGTGCCACAGGGATTCATTGCAAGCTCGGAGCAGTCTCCAAAGCCCCTGGCTACTCTCCGCAATGAGGAACTTTCTTCTTTCTGACTGATGTTTATTGATTTGTCTAGTTCATAGGGAGTGACTGTTAATGTTCTGCTTTCATGTTTCTGCTTTGTTGCCTGAGCACAGAAACAGGAACATTGCAAATTGATCTGTCTCCCAGCCTTTGCCAGGCCTGAGCTCCCTATTACATTAGTTTCTCCGTGCTGTCATCCCTTGTTCAGTTTTCCAGTGTATAATCACAATCGCTAAACACCGAGGCTGGAGCTGATTAATTTCACACATGCTCTGCTGGCTCCATTGATGGGTTCTCCGTTTGATGATCTATGCAATAGATGAGCACTTCTGATTATTTCACCTCTGGCCTTCAAGCCCCCTTCCACTCCCCCCTCCGCCCCATCCCCCACGCCACCCCCCCCCGAGAAACTGCCGACACTACCACCTGTTTAAATTAACAGTATACAAAGAGACTCTATGTTATATTTTACCGAAAGGAATGGCAAGATTCTGCTTTTATTGAAACAATAAATAAGTTTTTAATAGATTCAGGAGCTCTCCAGATATATAGTGCACAGTCAGACCTCACAATATATTAGGAAAATCAGCATTATTTTGCTGCCAGCATGCTTCAGTAAGAATAATAAAAATAAATTTAAATATACATATATCAGCTGACTCTCAAATCACTAAGACTTCATTGCGACAACATGTTCCTTCCTCATGATCATTGTACATCTATACTGGCACTCACATTTAATTTATAGTATATTGTTCCAGCTTTGAATAACTTTCACTATTCTTTTCCAATTTTGTTTTCATTTTAAAAGCGAATGAGAAGCTGATGAGAAAGATTGGTTACCTCAGTCGGCTAGACGCTGGCGTTTGATTCAGGTTCGTGCCGACAGTACAGGGGGCACTCTCTGTTCTGCCCCAAGTAGACTTGGAGTCTGCTCCCGCACAGTACTGAAGGGGGCTTGGGTGGCAAGGTGGCACAGCGGTTAGCACTGCTGCCTCTCAGCGCCAGGAAGCCAAGTTCGATTCCCAGCTCGGGTCACTGCCTGTGTGGAGTTTGCACGTTCTCCCCATGTCTGCGTGGGTTTCTTCCGGGTGCTCCGGTTTCCTCCCACAGTCCAAAGATGTGCAGGTTAGGTGGATTGGCCGTGCTAGATTGCCCCTTAGTGTTGGGGGGTGGGGTGGTGGTTAGCAGGGTAAATATGTGGAGTTGCAGGGATAGGGTCTGGATGGAATTATTGCCAGTGCAGGCTCAAAGCGCCAAATGGCCTCCTTCTGCACTGTATGGATTCTATGATTCTATGAGCGTTGCACTATCAGAGCTGATTTGATTTGATTTATTATTGTCACATGTATTGGGATACTGTGAAAAGTATTGTTTCTTGTGCGCTATACAGACAAAGCATACCGTTCATAGAGAACATAGGGGAGAAGGAAAGGAGAGGGTGCAGAATGTAGTGTTACAGTCATAGCCAGGGCGTAGAGAAAGATCAACTTAATACAAGGTAAATCCATTCAAAAGTCTGATGGCAGCAGCAGGGAAGAAACTGTTCCTGAGTCGATATTAAACTAAGATCCTTTCTGCCTTCTAATGTGGGCATGGGAAAAGAAATCCCATAGCGCTATTTGGAAAGAGAGGGGGGGAGTTACCTCATGTTGTTCTGGCCAGTGGACATCCTTCAGTCAACACCTCCTAACAACAGGTGTCCCATTATCACATTACTGTCAGTGGGATCTTGCTGTTCTCAAAGTGGCTGCTTGCGTTTCCCAAATTAGAACTGTGACTACACTTTGAAAATGCTTCATTGTTACGAGAGTGTTTTGGGGATGCCTTCAGGCTATGAAAGCTGCTGTTGAGATGCCAGTCTTTCTTGCTTTTAGATAAAACATTCGAAAAGACCATTATCCCCAAATGGGATTCTCCTGCTGTTCACGCCAGCGGGATTCAGTCCAAAGATGTGCGGGTTAGGTGAGTTGGCCATGCTAAATTCACCCTGAGTGTCCCAGGATGTCTAGGTTAGGGGGGTTAGTAGGGTAAGAATCATAGAATCCCTACAGTGCAGAAGGAGGCCATTCGGCCCATTGAGTCTGCACCAACCACAATCCCACCCAGGCCCTATTCCTGTAACCCCACATATTTACCCTGCTAATCCCCTGACACTAGGGTCAATTTAGCACGGCCAATCAACCTAACCCGCACATCTTTGGACTGTGGGAGGAAACTGGAGCACCCGGAGGAAACCCACGCAGACACGGGGAGAATGTGCAAACTCCACACAGACAGTGACCCGAGGCTGGAATTGAACCCGGGTCCCTGGTGCTGTGAGGCAGCAGTGCTAACCACTGTGCCACCGTGCCGCCCCCACGGGATTACTGGGATAGGGGTTGGGTAACATGTTCTGTCAGAGAGCCAGCACAGACTCGATAGGCCGAATGACCTCCTTCTGCACTGTAGGGATTCGGTGATTCTACGATTCTCCCGTCCCGCTGCAGGGAACGGAGATTTAGCTGAGCGCCAAATTCTCCGTCCTCACTCAAAGCGGAGGCGGGGTGTGAACGATCATTAAATTCCATCCTCTGTTTCCCCACAGACGCTGCCTGACCTGCTGAGCATTTCCAGCACTTTCTATTTTTGTTTCAGATTTCCAGCATCTGCAGGATTTCAACTTTGAACAGCAGCTGGGGTCTGAGGAAGGCAGGGGGACGACGGATCAGTTTGCAGAGCAATCCTGGGGAAGAGGTGGGAAAGATTTCATGAGGGATGAAATATTGAATCATGTGATTATTCTGACTCCATATTTAAGCTTTTCCATGACAATTATTGATGAAAATGAATGGAAATCATTATCTGACGGAACAGCCATCTGTACACAGGAAGAGAATAAAAAAGTTAAGGTTAAAGTTTATTTATTAGTCACAGGTAAGGCTTACATTAACACTGCAATGAAGTTACTGTGATAAAGTTTTCGAATGAGAAGGTACCTGTAATATACAAAACATTATATGCTTTCCCTGACTTATCTCACCAAGGATCTGGAGGCCTTGGAAAAAGAGGACTCTGCCTGATAATCCACTCCACAAACATCCACTCCCTCCACCACCGACTCTCAGTAGCAGCAGTGTGTACTATCTACAAGATGCACTGCAGCAATTCACCAAAGATCCTGAGTCAGCACCTTCCAAACCCACAACCACTTCCATCTAGAAGGACAAGGACAGCAGATACATGGGAACACCACCACCTGTAAGGTCCCCTCCAAGAGTCTCACCATCCTGACTTGGAAACATATTGCTGTTCCTTCACAGTCGCTGGGTCAAAATTCTGGAATTCCCTTCCTAACGGCATTGTGGGACAACCCACAGCACGTGGACTGCAACGATTCAAGAAGGCAGCTCACCACCACCTTCTCAAGGGCAACTGGGGATGGGCAATAAATGCTGGCCCAGCCAGCGACGCCCATGTCCCACGAATGAATAAAAATGTTACAGAAGGAAGACTGGAGACATTATAAAATTCGTCAATTATCGCAGATTAAGTCTCACATATCCTGTCTTGACACTGGATATTGTAGCAGAGGTGCTCTTTTAATACAGGGTTATTAAGTTGGGGTTTATGAAGTTATTAATAGAATCCACAGGCCAGAAAGAGGCCATTTGGCCCATTGAGTCTGCATCGACAGCAATCCCACCCAGGTCCTGTCCTATCCCCGTAACTTCACATATTTACCCTGCCAATCCCCCTGACACTAAGGGAAATTTAGCATGGCCAATCAACCTAACCCGCACATCTTTGGAGTGTGGGAGGGAACTGGAGCACCGGAGGAAACCCACGCAGACACGGGAAGAACGTGCAAACTCCACACAGACAGTGACCCAAGCTGGGAATCGAACCCGGGTCCCTGGCACTGTGAGGCAGCAGTGTTAACCACTGTGCCACCCTTTCTTTTAAAAATTTCTCAATTAACTGACGATTACAGATTCTACTTTCAACGTTGGCGTACAACACAAGGGCGATTGTAAGAGAATATTCCGGTTACTTTCTTTTAACTGCATGACTGCAATTTAGTGGGGTATGTGTAGATTAACCCTCCGTGTACTGCTGACATGAGAGAGTGATATGAGAATGTGCGGGGGGTGGTGGGGGTAGGGGCTGGGAGTTAGGAGGTGGGGGCTGGGAGTTAGGAGGTGGGGGGTGGGGAGGGTGGGGGGGGTTGCGGCGGGGGAATGTAAAAAGCCCACACAACCAAGCATTTAGCAGCGAATCAGCAATCACAGGAATTTCATCTTGCTCCTAATCGGAAAGATGGCATTACACAGCAGCTGACATATACAGTTCATCTCCCCTCTTAACGATATCCAGCAGCATTGAATGCATTCCCTGAAGTTAGAGTACAAATCAGCATTGGTTTTATCCCAGCTGGGGTTTCCTGTATTCAGATGAGTTTACGCTATCTCGCTGCCTGTCAGGCACATCCACTGCCGCCGCCACCACCCCGCCAGCCCCCCTCACTTTCCACTTGGTGATTTCGCTCGGTTTAATTCCTTTCTTTGTCCTTTGTTCACCCAGAGTTGCAGCGTAACCGGCAGAATTGATCTGAAATTGCATTCGGGTCTTATTCACTCATCAATAGGAGCTGGGCTGGGAACGCAGTGACTGGAAAGGAAGGGCGAGACTCAAATTCACGGTTTGTTCTTGGTGTCTATTAGGGCTCAGTGGAATGTCCTTAATCTGAAATCTCTTACAGTGGTCGTCTGCTATCGACAAGCAGATTCATCAGGGCACCGCGTACTGATGCTAAAGGTCTTTTAGCGTGTCAAAGGGAAGCAAAAGGCAGCCATCCGTCTTTCACCAGATGTCTTTGGACAATTAACTAAATTAAGGACAATTTTTAAATCAACAGAATAACCATAAAACAACTTTGTTGTTTCTTGAGAGACTTATCCCTGCTGCTTGAGGAAAGTTTTGTTTCAGATTCAACATCTGACCGATCAAATGCTGCAACATTTATCGAAGGATTTGCTCTTTGAGGAGAATTTAGTCACTCCAATAAACAAACTGAAAATAAATTTGTTTCAATTTGTAGGCAACACATTTTGGAGCTTTCTTCTGATTCTACACGTTCCTCCTCTTTACAGTTTCCCACAGGGGAATTTTATTTTATTAATCTTTTTCTATTGTCGAAGAGGAACAATATCCCTCACTGGATTGTGTACTTTCTGAGCCAAACCCTTTTTTCAGAGTGAGACGTGTGGTGTAATCGAATAACACATCAAACTGTAAAATAATCATTTGCTAGGGGTTGCAGAATCTGTACCAAATTTCCAGATCTGATTCAAAATGGCCAAGAGTCAGGGCTAGGGTTAGGGTTAGCGCGGTGGCACAGTGGTTACCACTGCTGCCTCCTAGTGCCAGGGACCTGAGTTTCATTCCCAGCTTGGGTCACTGTCTGTGTGGAGTTTGTACATTCTCTCCGTGTCTGCGTGAGTTTCCTCCAGGTGCTCCGGTTTCCTCCCACAGTCCAAAGATGTGCGGGTTAGGTGGATTGGCCATGCTAAATTGCCCCTTAGTGTCGGGGGAACTAGCTAGAGTAAATGCATGGGGTTATGGGGATAGGCACAGTAAGTAGTCTCACAACACCAGGTTAAAGTCCAACAGGTTTATTTGGTAGCACGAGCTTTCGGAGCACTGCTCCTTCATCAGGCACACACCTGATGGACTTTAACCTGGTGCTGTGAGACTACTTACTGTGCCTACTCCAGTCCAACGCCAGCATCTCCACGTTATGGGGATAGGGCATGGGTGGAATTGTGGTTGGTGCAGGCTCGATGGGCTGAATGGCCTCCTTCTGCACTATAGAATTCCATGATTCTATGATAAGCGTTGTCTGCCTTCAGTTAATTCTGAAGAGACTAGGTTTTTGCACACCCTGATTGAGGATATTTAAAATACTAAACAAGTTAATAATGATCAGATATGAGGCAGAAATTATAACGTGTAGAAATATAATGGTCCATCAACTGTTAGTATATGGTGCCGGCCTTATGTCCAACATTGCAATCAATGGAGACGTTGGCCAGGATTCTCCAACCTTGCCCGCGGCTGGGATTCTCCAGTCCCGCTGCAGTGAAGTGGAGTTTTGGCTGAGTGCTAAGTTCCCCATTCTCACTGGCAGCGGTGGCAAGGAGAACGATATCGGAGAATTCCAGCCAATATTGGGTCCAGTTTTCTGATCCGAATTTGGAAATCAGAATTGATTGCGTTAATTATTTTGAAGCATACAACCGAGACTGTGATCTAAGGCAGCTGAGGGTTCCTGGGCAGACAGAACAACGCCAGCTTCTATGAATGAGGGAGTGGGTAGAAAGTGTTGACTAAAGATGACAAAGCTTTGTAATATTGAGGAAAACCCTGACAACCACGTTCCAAGTCATCATGGATTATTATTTTGTTTAACAGCTGCAATGCATGATATTGGAATTTACTCTTCTCTTGTCCACCAGCATTCTTGATACTTTTGGGAGGAATTTAATGCCCTCGCCTGTGGTGAGTTTGGTGGAGGGAGCCATTTGATCAGGCGGGAGGGTGGTAGGTGGTTTGGGCCTCCATCCAGATTAAGCCGGTGGCGGGAAGGGGCGTAGACATCCTTCCTGCCAGGATGTCAACTGATGCCTTTAAGTTGGCAATTAATGAGTACAATGGCACAGTATTTAGCACTGCTGCCTCACAGTGCCAAGGACCCGGGTTCGATTCTGGCATTAGTTGACTGTCAGTGTGGAGTTTAAACATTCTCCCGGTGTCTGCGCGGGTTTCCTCCGGGTGCTCCGGTTTCCTCCCACAGTCCAAAGATGTGTAGGTTAGGCGGATTGACCATACTAAATTGCCCCTTAGTGTCCAAAGATGTGTAGATTAGGGGGATTAGTCATGGTAAATGCGTGGGGTTACCGGGATAGGGCTTGGGTAGGATGCTCTTTAGAAAGTTGGCGCAGACATGAAGGGCGGGTTTTTCCGGCTGTGCTCACTCCAAGACCAGACAATCCCGCCACAGGTTCACGGACGTTTGCTGGTCAGCCCCACCCTCCCCCACCACGCCCACTATGACTTCCATGGCAGGCGGGATGGAAGATTCCACACGATGGACTGAATGGCCTCCTTCTGCACTGTAGGGATTCTATTGTCCTATTCAACTTTCCACAATTGGACGCAATGGCTGGAATTCTCCAGCCGTTTACGCCAGTGGATTCTCTGGTCCTGCCAGTGGCCCACCCTCTGCTGTGGGTCTCCTGGCAGCATGGCGGGGGGGGGGGGGCTTCAATCAGAATTCCCACTGACAGTAGCGGGGCCAGAGGATCCCACTGCCTCCCGCCACCAAGAAAAACACTGAGGGGAGGATAGAGAATCTCACCCAAAATTCAAAACGTGGCTGTTTTATAAATAAACGCAAATTAAAAACGCAAATTACTGCGGATGTTGGAATCTGAAACCAGAAGAGAAAATGCTGGAAAATCTCAGCGGGTCTGGCAGCATCTGTAAGGAGAGAAAAGAGCTGACGTTTCGAGTCCAGGTGACCCTTTGACGAAGCTCTGACAAAGAGTCATCTGGACTCGAAACGTCAGCTCTTTTCTCTCCTTACAGATGCTGCCAGACCCGCTGAGATTTTCCAGCGTTTTCTCTTTTGATTTATAAATGTCCGTTTTAACTTCTTTAGTTCCATGTCTCTTCCTATTCTAGTTTCTCCTTTGTAAGCATGCGGCATGAAGCAGTTAGAATTCTTGCAACAAAGCCTGGGATCAGGAGCATAATTTAAGGTCTTTTTTGATCATTTTTTCAAAGCTCATGTTACTAAAACAGGCTGTGTCGACCTACACTGAGATACATTGTGAGCATCAAACATTGGCAGCTCAGTTTGTTGAGTCAAGCTTACCCTGCTGAGTCTGGACCGGACAGCAACTCCCACACTCCCACCACCCTGTCAAAACCTCCCCCCTTCATAAACCACTGGCTATCTTTATGATGTGTTAAATTGGCAAGTTGAGTGAAACTGTCAATTAAATATTGATCAAGATGAAATTCCAGACGCTTTTGTTCTGTGTGTTGACAGTGACTGGGGAGGAGAGCAGATCAAACACATTGATCACTGCTCTTTGCTGATGCTTGCTGGGATGCTGATTTGATTTGATTTGATTTGATTTATTACTGTCACAGTATACAGTGAAATGTATTGTTTCTTGCACGATATACAGACAAAACATACCGTTCATAGAGTACATCGGGGAGAAGGAAAGGAGTGGGTGTAGAATGTAGTGTTACAGTTACCAGCCTCCCATCCATTGACTCTGTCTACACTTCCCGCAGCCTCGGAAAAGCAGCCAGCATAATCAAGGACCCCACGCACCCCGGGCGGCACGGTAGCACAGTGGTTAGCACTGCTGCTTCACAGCTCCAGGGTCCCGGGTTCGATTCCCGGCTCGGGTCACTGTCTGTGTGGAGTTTGCACATTCTCCTCATGTCTGCGTGGGTTTCCTCCGGGTGCTCCGGTTTCCTCCCACAGTCCAAAGATGTGCGGGTTAGGTTGATTGGCCAGGTTGAAAAAAAAATTGCCCCTTAGAGTCCTGGGATGTGTAGGTTAGAGGGATTAGCGGGTAAAATATGTGGGGGTAGGGCCTAGGTGGGATTGTGGTCGGTGCAGACTCGATGGGCCGAATGGCCTCCTTCTGCACTGTAGGGTTTCTATGATTTCTATGATTCCACCTTCTTCCACCGGGAAAAAGATACAAGAGTCTGAGATCACGTACCAACCGACTCAAAAGGTATAGAGAAAGATCAATTTAATATATGGTAGATCCATTCAAAAATCTGACGGCAGCAGGGAAGAAGCTGTTCTTGAGTCAGTTGGTACGTGACCTCAGACTTTTGATTTGATTTATTATTGTCGCATATATCAACATACAGTGAAAAGTATTGTTTCTTGCGCGCTATACAGACAAAGGGCCCTATTTTACCATTGCCTTGCGCCCGTTTCCGGCTGTAAAAACGTGGTAAAGTCGGGTGTGAGGCCATTAACGCGATCCGCGCCCGCATCTGCGCAGATGGCCACTTTACCGAAACCCGGGAATGGCGGCATGCATCTAAATTGAATTAATGAACTGCCCGCCCAACTTTATCAGCATTTCCCCCTTTACCACCGCGTTCGCCAATCCGGAACCGCGCCGTTACGGACCTGCTAAATAAAACTCTGAATCGGGCGCTCCAGCTGCTGAAGAGCGCGTTCCGAGCTTCCAACGGCTCCCTGACTCAGATCAGTGATGGGGGGGAGGAGGAGGCGGGTCAGATCATTCTCTGGTTGGGGGGGGGAGGGGAGTGAGGCCAGATCGTTGTCTGGTTGGGGGGGGAGAGGGGGGAGGAGGCGGGTCAGATGTTCCTCTGGAGGGGAGGGGGAGTGAGGCCAGACCATTCTCTGGGGGGGGGGGGGTGCAAGTTCACTGCCGGAGGGGCGGGGGGGGGGGGGGGGGTAGTGGGGCCAGATCGTTGTCTGGGGGGGTGGGGAGGAAGGAGGCGGGTAAGATGTATCTCGGGGGGGGGGAGCTGGGGGGAGGCCTGATCGCTCACTGGTAGGGGGGGGCGCAGATGGATCTCTGGTGGGGGGGGCAGGGGAGGCAGGGGGGTCCGCTGCCACTCTGCGGGTGATGGGTGGGGAGGGGAGGGGGGTGGGGGTGGGGATTGGTCTGGGTAGCGGAGGGGGTGGATAAGGGGGACAGTAATGTGTGTGGGTAGTGGGGGGTGGATAAGGGGGACAGTGATGTGTGTGGATAGTGGGAGGGTGGATAAGGGGAACAGTGATGTGTGTGGGCAGTGGGGGTGGGTGGATAAGGGGGACAGTAATGTTTGTGGGTAGTGGGGGTGGGTGGGTAAGGAGGACAGTGATGTGTGTGGGTAGTGGGGGGTGGATAAGGAGGACAGTGATGTGTGTGGGTAGGGGGGTTGGCTAAGGGGGGCAGTGATGTGTGTGGGTAGGGGGGGTGGATAAGGGGGACAGTGATGTGTGTGGGTAGGGGGGGTGGCTAAGGGGGGCAGTGATGTGTGTGGGTAGGGGGGGTGGATAAGGGGGACAGTGATGTGTGTGGGTAGGGGGGGTGGATAAGGGGGGCAGTGATGTGTGTGGGTAGTGGGGGTGGATAAGGGGGACAGTGATGTGTGTGGGTAGGGGGGCTGGACAAGGAGGACAGTGATGTGTGTGGGTAGTTGGGGGGGTGGATAAGGGGGACAGTGATGTGTGTGGGCAGTGGGGGGGGTGGGTAAGGGGGACAGTGATGTGTGTGGGTAGTGGGGGGGTGGATAAGGGGGACAGTGATGTGTGTGGGTAGTGGGGGGGTGGATAAGGGGGACAGTGATGTGTGTGGGTAGTGGGGGGGTGGATAAGGGGGACAGTGATGTGTGTGGGTAGTGGGGGTGGATAAGGGGGGGCAGTGATGTGTGTGGGTAGTGGGGGGGGTGGATAAGGGGGACAGTGATGTGTGTGGGTAGTGGGGGGGTGGATAAGGGGGACAGTGATGTGTGTGGGTAGTGGGGGTGGGTGGAAAAGGGGGACAGTGATGTGTGTGGGTAGTGGGGGGGGTGGATAAGGAGGACAGTGATGTGTGTGGGTAGTGGGGGGGGTGGGTAAGGGGGACAGTGATGTGTGTGGGTAGTGGGGGTGGATAAGGGGGGGCAGTGATGTGTGTGGGTAGTGGGGGGCTGGACAAGGAGGACAGTGATGTGTGTGGGTAGTGGGGGGGTGGGTAAGAGGGACAGTGATGTGTGTGGGTAGTGGGGGGCTGGACAAGGAGGACAGTGATGTGTGTGGGTAGGGGGGGTGGCTAAGGGGGGCAGTGATGTGTGTGGGTAGTGGGGGTGGATAAGGGGGACAGTGATGTGTGTGGGTAGGGGGGCTGGACAAGGAGGACAGTGATGTGTGTGGGTAGTTGGGGGGGTGGATAAGGGGGACAGTGATGTGTGTGGGCAGTGGGGGGGTGGATAAGGGGGACAGTGATGTGTGTGGGTAGTGGGGGGGTGGGTAAGGGGGACAGTGATGTGTGTGGGTAGTGGCGGATGGATAAGGGGGACAGTGATGTGTGTGGGTTGTGGGGGATGGATAAGGGAGACAGTGATGTGTGTGGGTTGTGGGGGATGGATAAGGGAGACAGTGATGTGTGTGGGTTGTGGGGGATGGATAAGGGAGACAGTGATGTGTGTGGGTAGTGGGGGGTGGATAAGGGAGACAGTGATGTGTGTGGGTAGTGGGGGGGGTGGATAAGGGGGACAGTGATGTGTGTGGGTTGTGGGGGATGGATAAGGGAGACAGTGATGTGTGTGGGTAGTGGGGGGGGTGGATAAGGGGGACAGTGGTGTGTGTGGGTAGAGGGGGTGGGTGGATGAGGGGGACAGTGATGTGTGTGGGTTGTGGGGGATGGATAAGGGGGACAGTGGTGTGTGTGGGTAGAGGGGGTGGGTGGATGAGGGGGACAGTGATGTGTGTGTACCATCGCTCCCGCTTTTCGCTCCCGGGCCGCTTTCTCCGTTTTCTGCGGCCCGGGAGCGATCTGACACGGGCGCGCTTTTTCAAATTTTTTTCTAACTGAGCATGTGCAGTTCAGAGCTCCGATCGTTCCGGCCGCGCTAAGCCCCGCCCACAGCACGAATGGGACTGGAGATGGCTGAGTGCGTATGGGGGCGCCTGAAAGCGGATTTCTAAATCGGATCTGCATTACGCCCAGATTCAGCACTTAGAATGAAAATGGTAAAATCAGGCCCAAAGCATACCGTTCATAGAGAAGGAAACGAGAGGGTGCAGAATGTAGTGCTACAGTCATAGCTCGGGTGTGGAGAAAGATCAACTTAATGCAGGGTAAGTCCATTCAAAAATCTGACAACAGCAGGGAAGAAGCTGTTCTTGAGTTGATTGGTACGTGATCTCAGACTTCTGTATCTTTTTCCCGACGGAAGAACGTGGAAGAGAGAATGTTCAGGGTACGTGGGGTCCTTAATTATACTGGCTGCTTTTCCCGAGGCAGTGGGAAGTGTAGACACAGTCGATGGATGGGAGGCGGTTTGCGTGATGGACTGGGCTTTGTTCACAACCTTTTGTAGTTTCTTGTGGTCTTGGGCAGAGCAGGAGCCATACCAAGCTGTGATACAACCAGAAAGGGTGCTTTCTGCGGTGCATCTGTAAAAGTTGGTGAGAGTCGTAGCTGACATGCCAAATTTCCTTAGTTTTCTAAGAAAGTAGAGGCGTTGTTGGGCTTTCTTTACTATAGAGTCGCATGGGGAGACCAGGTCAGGTTGTTGATGATCTGGACACCTTGAAGCTCTCGACCCTTTCCACTTTCTCACCGTTGATGTAGACATGTTGGAATTGTTGATTGGGGGTTGGATCAACCTTGGCTGTGATGTTGGCTCTAAATTCACACATGATTAATGGATGGGATGGAACTCCCCTAATTATCTACGTGTCACCATTGATGGCAATAACTGTACCTTACCGACACACAAGATAATCCTCCTTTACAATGCTACCCGGTGACTTTAAACGGATGTTTACAGCAAGATTGAATTGAATTATTCTTGTGACACCAGCAAAGAGTCTGCAACCCCTCAGACATTCCCTACTCATCGAGGCTGGGTGAACAACTGACAACCAACAAACAATGAAGATTAAACAGCATCTTAATATTCTTCTGAAGGCTGTAGAGTAATTAATGTCACACAGTCTCACTTTGATTCGAGCAAAATGTTTAGGATGGGGTACAAATTTAGCCAGAAATATGAAACTGGCTTCCTGAGGCCTGTAAACCTTTGAAGCCAGATGATAGTTGTGTAAGAGACTGATTTGTTACCGATCTCACATCGGTTTTTACTACCAGCCGTTCTGTGATCTGCTAAGTACCTCAATTCAACCACTTCACAAATGCTGAGTCTACCAGCCAGATAACTAGTGTGGCTACCAGAGCAGGCCAGAGGTTGGGAATTCTGAGTAACTCACTTCCTGACTCCCCAAAGCTTGTCCACCATCAACAAGGCACGAGTCAGGAGTGTGATGGAATACTCTCCACTTGCCTGGATGGGTGCAGATCCATCAACACCCAAGGAGCTCAACACCATCCAAGACAAAGCAGCCCGCTTGATTGGTTCCCCATTCACCAACTTCACTCTGTCCACCTCTGATGCACAATGGCAGCCGTGAGTACCGTCCACAAGATGTACTGCAGCAACTCACCAAGGCTCCTTTGATAGGGCCTATCAAACTGGTGCAATGGACAAGATAGGACTTCCCAACTTATCTGTGCGTCAGCATTCATGGCACCAACCATATCTTGCTGACTCACGAGATAATGTTCCTTAACAAACATACCTGATGCCCTCTGAAAGGACAAGGGCAGCAGACACATGGGAACACCACCAGCTGAATATTTCCCCACAAGCCACATACCATCCTGACTTGGAAATATATTGCCGTTCCTGCACTTATCGTTGGGTGAAATTTCTGGAATGCCTTTCCTACCAGCATAGGGACGACAGCAGTTCAGGAAGGCAGCTCACCACCACTTTCTCAAGGGGCAATTAGGGATGGGCAATAAATGCTGGTCTAGCCAGCAATGCCCATATCCCGTGAAAGTATAAAAAAAATGTTCTGTGCTTGTTGATAAGGGTAACATGACACGGAACTGCAGTGTCTCCAAATTGATATACATTTTGACATTAGAGGTGAACTCAGCACAAAGGATACTTTGGTCCTCAGGTCTGGAGTTACCTTCTTGAACCTCTACCTCTCCCTTCTTCTTTAGGGAGCTCCTTAGAAACTAGCACTTTGGCCAAGGTTTGTGACCTGCCCCAGTATCTCGTCCTTTGTTGATAATGCACCTTGCGATTAAAGGTGTTGGATGAATCCAAGTTGCTGTTGATCTTGAGTAGCTAAAGAGTTGCACAGGAGAGGAGAGAATGAAATACAGAGTTCATTTCAACTGCTTTGAAATTCAATGTTTGTCCTCGCAGGGACATTGAAATGATTTATAGGCCTTCAGTAAGGTCGTGCATATCTAGATGTGATATATGTGACAGATTCAAGCCAAACTGTGGAAGCAACCTTTTATTAGCTGCTAAACACCAGAGAGAGCGTGGGTGGAAAAAAAACTGTGATCTGTTAGAAGTGGGAATGATCTCTCATGTTCTGACTGATAAAGAGGAAAGACTTTGCATCCAAAACAAAAGGTCATTTTTCCTGCCATATATTCCAAATGTTAAACAATGGACCGCCATGGGACCCCCACAGGCCCAGTGCTCTGCGACTGGTCGGGTCACCAGTTCATGGTCGCTATCCACAATCACACAACAAGGCAGAGAATGATGGGGAATTTGCAAAACCAGCCCTGGATAAAGCGTCTGAGGTTCGCACCCAGGCTCAACTTCTCAACCTGATGGAAGTTTATAAAATTATGAGGGGTGTGGATAGGGTGAGCAGTTGGAAGCTTTTTCCCAGGGGCAGAAATGACAATTACAAGGGGGCACAAGTTCAGGGTAAGGGGGGAAAGGTTCAGGGGAGATGTGCGGGGGAAGTTTTTTTGCACAGAGGGTGGTGGGGGTCTGGAATGCACTGCCAAGTGAGGTGGTCGAGACAGATACGTTAGCGACATTTAAGACTTATCTGGATAGATACATGAACAGATGGGGAATAGAGGGATACAGGCAGCTGGTCTAGGTAGGACAATGTGATCGATGCAGGCTTGGAGGACCGAAGGGCCTGTTCCTGTGCTGTACTGTTCTTTGTTCTTTTTTCTTTTGTTCTTTGACAGTAAATATCAAAAGAAGCTAGATGGAAAACTACTTGAAAAGGCACTTGACAGATGAAGCAAGTCACTCTTCACAGCAGCAAGCTGACTTGAGAAATGAGTAAGAAGTCTGACAACACCAGGTTAAAGTCCAACAGGTTTATTTGGTAGCAAACACCATAAGCTTTCGGAGCACTGCTCCTTCGTCAGATGGAGTGGAAATGTGCTCTCAAACAGTGCAAACAGACATAAAATCAAGTTACAGAATACTGATTAGAATGCGAATCCTACAGCCAGCCAGGTCTTAAAGGTACAGACAATGTGGGTGGAGGGAATTTCTCGACTCCACTTTCCTGCTTTCCCCCCATAACCAAAATCTAGCTAACTCAGCCTTGGACACGGTCAAAGATCTGCAGCCTCCACCGCGCTCTGGGGAAGAGAATTGCAGAGACTAATGACCCTCTGAGAGAAATAAATTCTCATCATCTCCGTCCTAAACCGGAGATATCAAATTTTTAAACTGTGTCACCCAATTCTAGCCCCCCAACAAGGGAAAACCATTCCCTCAGCTTCCACCCTCAGGATCTTATCGGTTTCAGCAAGATCACCTCTCATTCTTCTAATCTCCAATGAGATAGGTCCAACCTGCTCAACATTTTCTCATAAAATAATCCCTTCATCACTACACTTCTTTGAACTGATTCTAACGCAATTATTCTGATAAGATTAGAGAAAAAGTTATTGGAATTCTATCAACAGAGAAAGGGGATGATTAGCAGAGAAATGTAACAATGAATGCTCATTGGATCCAAAAGTGTAAGAACTTTGTCCTGTTCATCTGCTCCAACTCTGGTGGAGGAGACACAGAAATATTGGAGAAATGCTTTTCAGCTTGGAGACTTAGTTCTGCTGATATCACAGTGGGTGAGTCAGGGAACCCTGTGGAAATGCAGTCCTTTAGTTTTCTGACTGCGTTTCTGAAGATGGATCTATTATATCTCACAGAGTTTACAAAGCTCAGGCCCAAGTGATGCAAGGATTGTTGGATGGTTATCTACATCATTCTACAACATCCTCTTTGCTCTATATCTGCCTTTGTCATGCTATTCTGTATAAATATATAAGAAATTGGAGCAGCTGTAGGCCATTCAGCCCCTCCAGCCTGTTCTGCCATTTAACAAGATCATGGCTGATCTTCTACCTCAACATCACTTTCCTGCACTCTTCCCATATCCTTCAATTCCTTAAGCATCCACAAATCTATTCATCTCAGCCTTCAATGACTCAGTGATTGGGAGTCTAGAGTTGAGAATTCACAAGTTCACAACTCTTTGAGTAAAGAAATTTCTCCCCATCTGAATCCCACCCTTTATCCTGAGACGGTGACTAATGGTTCCAGATTCTCTGACCAGGGGAGATGGCATCTCAATACCTACCCAGCCTTAAGTGCTCAATTAGCTCTCAATTAGATTACCTCTACACTCCGATAGGCGCAATCTACTCAGTGTCTCCTGATAGGTGAACCATCTCAACTCAGGAATCAGTCCTGTTCTACTTTTATGATATAAAAAGACAAATCACTTATAAGGAATTGGGCGAACACATTCTGGGTTCTTTTATTGAGACTAGGGGGTGGCATGGTGGCACAGTGGTTAGCACTGCTGTCCCACAGCGCCAGGGACCCGTGTTCGATTTCCGGCTTGGGTCACTGTGTGGAGTTTGCATGTTCTCCTCGTGTCTGCGTGGGTTTCCCCCGGGTCCTCTGGTTTCCTCCACAGTCCGAAAGATGTGCTGGTTAGGTGGATTGGCCGTGCTAAGTTCTCCCTCAGTGTACCCGAACAGGTGCTGGAGTGTGGCGACTCGGGGATTTTCACTGTAACTTCATTGCAATGTTAATGTAAACCTACTTGTGACACTAATAAATAAACTTAACTATCTCCCACTGCCTTAAAAATGTTCATTCACCCTACCTCCACTATTCCCAAAGGAAGAGAATTCCAAAGATTCAAGACCCTCTGAGAAAAAAAAGTTCCATATTGAGACTAGGCACATGGGAACATTTCTACATAGGTATGAAGCCCAAGGACAGACAAATTGTAGAGCTGTGCGTGAGTGTGTGTGTGGTGTGCGTGCGTGTGTGTGTGTGTGTGCGCGTACGTGTGCGTGTGTGTGTGCGTGTATGTGTGTGTGCGTGTATGTGTGTGTGTGTGCGTGTCTGTGTGTGTGCGTGTGTGTGTGTGCGCGTGTCTGTGCGTGTGTGTGTGTGCGTGTGTGTGTGTGCGTGTCTGTGTGTGTGCGTGTGTGTGTATGCGTGTCTGTGTGTGCGTGTGTGTGTGTGCTCTGCTGAAAGTAAAACTAAACTGAATCACATGACGCACTTCCTTTCTAGTGATGTCATGCTGAAATCCCTTAAAGGCCAATTGCAACAAGTCCAGTGAACCTTTGTTGCACACATTCTAAGGAGCTATATGCCGGAATCTTATCACCATTCATACCATCCTGCCGCACTGAACGGGGATTTGGCTGGGCGCCAAATTCTCTAACCTTGCTGCAGTGGGAGCGTGGCGTGAATGGCCGGTAAGATTGCACCTACTGGGTAAACTCTCACCCAACGTCAACGGATCTTCCCATTGTCCACCCCTCGCCTGCTCCGATTTCCATGGCGGGCAGCGGCGGTGAAATTGTGGCGACCATCTTCCTTCAGTAAGAGAACCAAAACTGTCCACAGCACTCCAAGTGTGTTCTCCCCAAAGCCCTGTGCAATCAGCTCGAGAGAGCATCAACTCTGGGAACGGTAAGCGGAATATTAAGCCTGCTGTAGGAATATCATCAACGCACCAACAGTGACAAGAAAGGGTGGAACAGGAAGGATTCACAAAATAGAACTGAAATGAATATGAAGCATAGACTGGAGGAAACTGTGAGAGAAATAACCTCTGGAAGGTTGTGGATGATGTTTAGAATGATGGATGCCATGAATGAGACTGTGAGCCAGCCTTGTTCTTGTGTCCTTTCTGAAGTGGCACTCCAAGTTGAAGAATTACTGATAGGAAGTGCTGGTAAATGCTTTCTCCTTCTGTTGCAGCTAAAAATAAATGTCCTTCGACAAAGGTACATTGAAAAAAAAATCACATAAAGTAGTAAGATTTCTGAAACAGGAGAACTTTGGAGTCTGGTAAATGATTCAGTTTATACAGATAGCTGTGATAGATTTGCTGTGTTTTTTTAATACTGACTATATTCCTGTCAGACAGAGTAGCAGATAGTGCTCAGGTCAAAGAATGAATCGCTCACTGTACATAGAAAAATTCATGCCGAGTTTCTTGCTGCTGCCCTGTCACATTTTAAGAATTTTCTATGATCACTCCCCTTTGATGGAATGAAATTCGGGATCCTGTCGAACTTACTCTGCTCAGTGGATCAAAGTCTTTCCTCCTCCATTGCCATCCACACACACAATCTTGCTTCGATTTCCTCGACCTCAGCCTCCTTACCCAGAGGTTACCCGCGACCCCAACTCGCGGCTTTTACCGATCCAATTCTTTGTATTTCCAGACTTGAGCACAAAGTTCCAGTGTAATGCTGAGGGAGTGCCGCACTGTCAGAGGGTCAGTGCTGAGGGAGTGCCGCACTGTCAGAGGGTCAGTGCTGAGGGAGTGCCGCACTGTCAGAGGGTCAGTGCTGAGGGAGTGCCGCACTGTCAGAGGGTCAGTGCTGAGGGAGTGCCGCACTGTCAGAGGGTCAGTGCTGAGGGAGTGCCGCACTGTCAGAGGGTCAGTGCTGAGGGAGTGCCGCACTGTCAGAGGGTCAGTGCTGAGGGAGTGCCGCACTGTCAGAGGGTCAGTGCTGAGGGAGTGCCGCACGGTCAGAGAGTCAGTGCTGAGGGAGTGCCGCACTGTCAGAGGGTCAGTACTGAGGGAGTGCCGCACTGTCAGAGAGTCAGTGCTGAGGGAGTGCCGCACTGTCAGAGGGTCAGTACTGAGGGAGTGCCGCACTGTCAGAGGGTCCGTACTGAGGGAGTGCTGCACTGTCAGAGGGTCAGTACTGAGGGAGTGCTGCACTGTCAGAGGGTCAGTGCTGAGGGAGTGCTGCACTGTCAGAGGGTCAGTGCTGAGGGAGTGCCGCACTGTCAGAGGGTCAGTGCTGAGGGAGTGCCGCACTGTCAGAGGGTCAGTACTGAGGGAGTGCCGCACTGTCAGAGGGTCAGTGCTGAGGGAGTGCCGCACTGTCAGAGGGTCAGTGCTGAGGGAGTGCCGCACTGTCAGAGGGTCAGTGCTGAGGGAGTGCCGCACTGTCAGAGGGTCAGTGCTGAGTGAGTGCCGCACTGTCAGAGGGTCAGTGCTGAGGGAGTGCCGCACTGTCAGAGGGTCAGTGCTGAGGGAGTGCCGCACTGTCAGAGGGTCAGTGCTGAGGGAGTGCCGCACTGTCAGAGGGTCAGTGCTGAGTGAGTGCCGCACTGTCAGAGGGTCAGTACTGAGGGAGTGCCGCACTGTCAGAGGGTCAGTGCTGAGGGAGTGCCGCACTGTCAGAGGGTCAGTGCTGAGGGAGTGCCGCACTGTCAGAGGGTCAGTACTGAGGGAGTGCCGCACTGTCAGAGGGTCAGTGCTGAGGGAGTGCCGCACTGTCAGAGGGTCAGTGCTGAGGGAGTGCCGCACTGTCAGAGGGTCAGTGCTGAGGGAGTGCCGCACTGTCAGAGGGTCAGTGCTGAGGGAGTGCCGCACTGTCAGAGGGTCAGTGCTGAGGGAGTGCCGCACTGTCAGAGGGTCAGTGCTGAGGGAGTGCCGCACTGTCAGAGGGTCAGTACTGAGGGAGTGCCGCACTGTCAGAGGGTCAGTGCTGAGGGAGTGCCGCACTGTCAGAGGGTCAGTGCTGAGAGAGTGCCGCACTGTCAGAGGGTCAGTACTGAGGGAGTGCCGCACTGTCAGAGGGTCAGTATTGAGGGAGTGCCGCACTGTCAGAGGGTCAGTGCTGAGGGAGTGCCGCACTGTCAGAGGGTCAGTGCTGAGAGAGTGCCGCACTGTCAGAGGGTCAGTGCTGAGTGAATGCCGCACTGTCAGAGGGTCAGTACTGAGGGAGTGCCGCACTGTCAGAGGGTCAGTGCTGAGAGAGTGCCGCACTGTCAGAGGGTCAGTGCTGAGTGAGTGCCGCACTGTCAGAGGGTCAGTACTGAGGTAGTGCTGCAGTGTCAGAGGATGAGTACTGAGGGAGTGCTGCAGTGTCAGAGGGTCAGTGCTGAGGGAGGGACGCACTGTCAGAGGGACAGTGCTGAGGTGGTGCTGCACTGTCAGAGGATCAGTACTGAGGGAGTGCAGCACTGTCAGAGGGGCTGTCTCTCTGATGGGAAGTAAAGCCACGGTCTTGTCTGCTCCCTGTCTGGATGTTAAAACTCCCAGGGCACTATTTCAAAGAGGAGTGGGGTTGCAGCGGTGGGAGGTGCGGGTGGGGCGGGGTGGGCGGGGCGGTGGTTGAGTTCGCCACAGGTATCCTGGATCAATATTTATCCATCAACCAACATAACAAAAGTTGATTATCTTGTCATTCTCATTTTGCTGTGTGTCAGATCTTGCTGTGCCCAAATTGGCTGCTGTGCTTCCGACATTCCAACAGTGGCTACACTTAATTGGCTACAAGGTAGTTTAGGATGCCCTGAGGATGTGTAAGGCAATATAGAAATGCAAATCTTTCTTTGTTTCTAAGTGTGCTGGTTGGACGCCTTACTGTAATAATACTTTTTCTGATCTCCTGTGTTCTTATAGGGCGATGTGGAGATGCCGGCGTTGGGCTGGGGTAAACACAGTAAGAAGTTTAACAACACTAGGTTAAAGAATTCCCACTCACCTGAAGAAGGGGCTTGGAGCTCCGAAAGCTTGTGTGGCTTTTGCTACCAAATAAACCTGTTGGACTTTAACCTGGTGTTGTTAAACTTCTTACTGTTCTTAGAGGGTACAAGATACATGGGAACACCACCACCTGGAAGATCTCCCCCAAGTCACTCACCATCCTGACTTGGAAATATATCAGCGTTCCTTCATTGTCGCTGGGTCAAAATCCTGGAACTCCCTCCCTAACAGCACAATGGATGTACCTACACACATGGACTGCAGCAGTTCAAGAAGGTGGCTCACCATCACCTCCCCAAGGGCAATTAGGGATGGGCAGTTTTTTTTTGTATCTTCGCATATATTGTATTTTATACCGTCTGGGGAATAGTGGGGAAGTAGTGGAAGGGTTCCTGAGCTGATTATTAGCCTGGAAAACCGCATTATAAATGCTCCTTCCATGGCCAACAAGCCCTCGTGTTGGATTCGAAACCGGAGCTTCTGGTCCAGTGCTGGCCTTGGAAAGGGTCCAGAGGAGGTTCACAAGAATGATCCCTGGAATGAAGAGCTTGTCGTATGAGGAATGGTTGAGGACTCTGGGTCTGTGCTCGTTAGAGTTTAGAAGGATGAGGGGGGATCTTATTGAAACTTACAGGATACTGCGAGGCCTGGATAGAGTGGACGTGGAGAGGATGTTTCCACCAGTAGGAAAAACTAGAACCAGAGGGCACAACCTCAGGCTAAAGGACGATCCTTTAAAACAGAGATGAGGAGGAATTTCTTCAGCCAGCGAGTGGTGAATCTGTGGAACTCTTTGCCGCAGAAGGCTGTGGAAGCCAGGTCATTGAGTGTCTTTAAGACAGAGATGGATAGGTTCTTGATGAATAAGGGGATCAGGGGTTATGGGGAAAAGGCAAGAGAACGGGGATGAGAAAAATATCAGCCATGATTGAATGGCGGAGCAGACTCGATGGGCCGAGTGGCCTAATTCTGCTCCTATGTCTTATGTTCTTATGGTCTTAGAGGTAGGGAACGCCAGCCACTGCGCCACAAGACATCGGATGGGCAATGAATGGCGGCACGGCCAGCGACACCCACATCCCATGAAGGAATAATAACGGGTGAGATTCTCTGGCCTCCGAGCCGGACTGTTTCCCGGTGACGGATGGCGGCGTCCTATTCGTTGGTGGTCGAATTCTCCGGTCCTGCCGCTGTCAATGGGATTTCCCAGTGATGTCCACCCCACGCTGCTGGGAAACCCGTGGGTGGGAGTGGGGGACCGCAGAATCCCGCCGGCGTGAAAGGCCGGAGAATTCCGGCCAATCGGACATTATGACGAGTTTGCCGATTGATGCCTTGAAGCATTGACTGATGCATTACCTCTCCTCAGCTGCACTTGGAACCTTTAGCTGCGTGCTGCAAAGGACAGCTAGTCTCTGCGATGTCGGCACTTCAAAGTGAAAAGTGTCAATTACTCTTTCTCATTTGACTGTCGGTCTATAAATAATGGGTTACACCACTGTGAAAATTAGTGAGGATCTTTTTTCTCTTGCTGTTTGAAGCTACTCCTTGGAAACGTAACTAAAACATGCTGCTTGGAGGGGTTGTCACACACTTCATGAAAAGCATTTTCCTTTGTGTTCCACATAGATAACACACTGCCACTTGCACTTTCCCTGCTCCCTGTAGTGCTGGCTGATTGCATTTCTCTCCTTCTCCATTTAATTCTACAAAGAGTAACTTGACACGTGGTCATCATGCTTTAACATTTATTTTTAACCGTATGCTGTCGAATTTTGTTGAGTTCCACGGTCTGGAACAGTAGCGAGCCTTTGTTGAAGCGACGTCTCTCAGGGGTAGCTGAGGAATGTGTCCTAGGCCGGAATTCTCCCACCCCGCCTGCCACTGCAGTTGTAGCGGGCGGGTTGCGGACAATGTGGAGGCCCATTGACAGTCGGGCGGGCATTTCCGGCTTTTATACCAGCGTGGTCGGAGAATTCCGCCCCTTATCTTTCACGTAATTGGCCTCCACAACCGAGTTGGGGCTGGTCACAGAGCCAGAGTACCTGACCCTCGCTTACCAAAGTGAATCTTGATGGAGGGCTAAGGTCTGGGGTGGCCAGAGGAATTGCTGCAAGACCACTCTGAGAACTTCACTCAGGACTTTCGATGTTGACTGAGTGGTCCACCTGATAGAGGTCTACAAATTTATAAGGGGCATAGAGAGGGTGGATAGTCTGAAGCTTTTTCCCAGGGTGGAAAGGTCAACTACAAGAGGGCACACGTTCAAGTGAGAGGGGGTAAGTTTAGGGGAGTCGTGCGGGGCAAGTTTTTCACACAGAGGTTGGTGGGTTCCTGGAACGCGCTGCCAGTGGAGGTGGTGGAAGCACATTAGCAACGTTCAAGACGTATCTTGACAGACACATGATCGGGAGTGAACAGAGGGGTAGAAACCATGTGTGGACAATAAGTAGACTTGGTGGGCCGAAGAGCCTGTTCCTACAAGGCACAAGTCAGGAGTGTGATGGAATACTCTCCACTTGCCTGGATGGGTGCAGCTCCAACAACACTCAAGAAGCTCGATACTATCCAGGACAAAGTAGCCCACTTGATTGGCATCCCATCCACCATCTTAAACAGTCACTCCCTCCACCACTGATGCAGAGTGGCAGCCATTCCTGCCATTTGTAAGATGTTGTAAGAAGTTTAACAACACCAGGTTAAAGTCCAACAGGTTTATTTGGTAGCAAAAGCCACACAAGCTTTCGGAGCTGCAAGCCCCTTCTTCAGGTGAGTGGGAATTCTGTTCACAAACAGAGCATATAAAGACACAGACTCAATTTACATGAATAATGGTTGGAATGCGAATACTTACAACTAATCAAGTCTTTAAGAAACAAAACAATGTGAGTGGAGAGAGCATCAAGACAGGCTAAAAAGATGTGTATTGTCTCCAGACAAGACAGCCAGTGAAACTCTGTGGGGGTTACAGATAGTGTGACATGAACCCAATATCCCGGTTGAGGCTGTCCTCGTGTGTGTGGAACTTGGCTATCAGTTTCTGCTCAGCGACTCTGCGCCGTCGTGTGTCGCGAAGGCCGCCTTGGAGAACGCTTACCCGAATATCAGAGGCCGAATGCCCCAGTCCAACGCCGGCATCTCCACATCATTTGTAAGATGCACAGCAGCAACTCACCAAAACTCCTTCGACAGCACCTTACAAGCCTGCGATCTCTGCCGCCTTGAAGTACAAGGGCAGCAGACACATGGGAACACCACCACCACCTGCAAGTTCTTCTCTAACTCACTCACATCCAGACTTGGAAATATATCGGCTGTTCCTTCACTGTCGCTGGCTCAAAATCCTGGAACTCCCTCCCTAACAGCACAATGGGTGTACCTACACCACGTGGCCTGCAGCAATTCAAGAAGGCAGCTCACCACCACCTTCTCAAGCACAATTAGGGATGGGCAATAAATGCTGGTCCAGCCGGCGACACCCACAACTTGTGAAAGAATAAAATAAACTCTGGTTTGTAGAAATTACCACTCCCAATAAGCAAACTTCAATATATTGCTGATTTCAGGACACGATGAATCAATTATCGCTTTAGAAAGAATGCTGAGGCCTTAGAGAGGGTGCAGAGGAGATTTACTTGAATGTTTTCAGGATGTGGGGGCTTTGGTTATGTGGAGAGACCGGAGAATGTGAGACTGCTTATCTTAGAGAGAGATGGAAGATTTGATCGAGATGTTCAAACTCATGGAGCGTTTAGATAGAGTAAGTAAAGAGAAACTGTTCCCAGTGGTTGTAAGGTCCGTAAACCGAGGACACAGAAAAGTGGTTATCAGAAAAACAGATGGTGATGGGGAGAAAACAATTTTTACACAGCGAGTTGTTGTGATCTGGAAGGCGCTGCCTGAAAGGGCAGTGGAAGCAGATTCAACAGGAACTTTCAAAAGGGAACTGGATGGATATCTGAATGGAAAGCAATTACAGGGGAAAGGGCAGGAGGGAATGGATAGACCCTTCAAAGAGCAGGTATAAGTGTGATGTGTTGAATGGCCTCTTTCTGTGCTGAATCATCCCATGTTTGGAACCTATAATAAAGCTATCAGGTATCAAGATGTTAGAGTAAGAAGTCTCACAACACCAGGATAACCAAGAGACTTCTTACTGTGCCCACCCCAGTCCAACATCAGCATCTCCACATCATGGCTAAGATGTTAATGACTCATCCTTATCATTGGTCACCTATTACTGGGGCTCCAGTATCATCCACAGCTCTGTTGCTGAGTTTGAGATTGTCCATGGGTTCACTCCTTGATTAGTTACATTCCGCAGCTAACTCGTGATTAGTCTGCTGTGAAGACCATTGGTTTCTTCAAGGGTTAGTTCATCACCTGTTCGATATATCTCCATCAAAGATCACTTGCCCCAGGTACTCATCTTGCCCAAACTTATTGATGCTTCCCGGAGGTGATAGGCTTAATGTGTTGACCTGACACAGGTAATTCTTGCACTTTTAGTCAGGTCAGGTGTTAAGAATTGTATAAAGCTGGGGTGGCTTTTTTTTATCTATTCAACTAAAGAGCCAGTGAATAATAGAACTTTCAAATGTTCAACATTTAGCATGGATACATAGCACTCGTAATCAACAGATAACCTTCAAACGGGTTGTGGACACATTTCTCTAAAACAGCTGGAAGAGATCACAAGGGCTGGAACTCTCTGACCTCACTCTTGGCTGGGATTTTCCAGTCCCGCAGAGCACCAAATTCTCCATTCTCGCTGGCAGCGGGGCGTGTGAGGCCGGAGAATTCCGGCCAGGATTTCAAGAATCACTTTGGGAACCAGAAATCACCGAAGGGACTGACACATGTGTCTCCAAGTAGTTCTCCGGTGAGTCAGAAAGTTTTGGCTTCAAGTCCCTGTCCTGTTGCCTTGCCAATCAACACTGAAAGACAGATTATCTGGTTATCGTCACATTGCTATGTGTGGGAGCTTGCTGTGCATATACTGGCTGCTGGGTTTCCTACATTACAACAGTGACTACATTTCAAAAGTGCCTCATTGGCTGATTTTTTTGTTATTTGATTTATTATTGTCACATGTATTAACATACAGTGAAAAGTATTGTTTCTTGCGCGCTATACAAAGCATACCGTTCATAGAGAAGGAAGGGAGAGAGTGCAAAATGTAGTGTTACAGTCACAGCTGGGGTGTAGAGAAAGAGAAAGGGGCTTAGTTATGAGGAGAGATTGGGTAAACTGGGGTTGTTCTCCCTGGAAAGACGGATGATGAGGGGAGACTTAATAGAGGTGTATAAAATTATGAGAGGCATAGATAGGGTGAACGGTGGGAAGCTTTTCCCCCAGGTTGGTGGTGACGTTCACGAGGGGTCATAGGTTCAAGGTGAAGGGGGGGAGGTTTAACACAGATATCAGATGGACGTATTTTACACAGAGGGTGGTGGGGGCCTGGAATGCGCTGCCAGGCAAGGTGGTGGAGGCGGACACACTGGGAACATTTAAGACTTATCTAGACAGCCATATGAATGGAGTGGGAATGGAGGGATACAAAAGAATGGTCTAGTTTGGACCAGGGAGCGGCGTGGGCTTGGAGGGCCGAAGGGCCTGTTCCTGTGCTGTATTGTTCTTTGTTCTTTGATCAACTTAATGCGAGGTAGGTCCATTCAAAAGTCTGATGGCAGCAGGGAAGAAACTGTTCTTGAGTCGGTTGGTATGTGTCCTCAGACTTTTGAATGCTTTGAGAAGCCCCAGTAAAACAATAATTGAAATGTTATGTGAGGAGATACTGCTATTCTCTCCATACACACCTTTTATTACTTTACACACTAACACTTTGCAAACCCTTTCTGTGCAGCCAAATTCCCGTCCAATTTGATTTTCAAGTTTGCTGACAACACCACTGTAGTGGGTCGGATCTCAAACAATGACAAGACAGATACAGGAATGAGATAGAGAATCTGGTGAACTGGTGCGGCAAAAATAATCTCTCCCTCAATGTCAGCAAAACGAAAAAGATTGTCATCGACTTCAGGAAGCGTAGAGGAGAACATGCCCCTGTCTACATCAACGGGGACGAAGTAGAAAGGGTCGAGAGCTTCATGTCTTTAGGTGTCCAGATCACCAACAACCTGTCCTGGTCCCTCCATGCTGACACTATAGTTATGAAAGTCCACCAATACCTCTACTTTCTCAAGAGACTACGGAAATTTAGCATGTCCGCTACGACTCTCACCAACTTTTACAGATGCATCATAGAAAGCATTGTATCACAGCTTGGTATGGCTCCTGCTCTGCCCAAGACCGCAAGGAACTACAAAGGTCATGAATGTAGCTCAATCCATCATGCAAACCAGCCTCCCATCCATTGACTCTGTCAACACTTCCCCCTGCCTCGGCAAAGCAGCCAGCATAATTAAGGACCCCACGCACCCTGGACATTCTCTCTTCCACCTTCTTCCTTCGGGAAAAAGATACAAAAATCTGAGGTCACGTACCAACCGACTCAAGAACAGCTTCTTCCCTGCTGCCATCAGACTTTTGAATGGACCTACCTCGCATTAAGTTGATCTTTCTCTACACCCTAGCTATGACTGTAACACTACATTCTGCACTCTCTCCTTTCCTTCTCTATGAACGGTATGCTTTGTCTGCATAGCGCGCAAGAAACAATATTTTTCACTGTATGTTAATACATGTGACAATAATAAATCAAATCAAATCAAATCCTCATTCAATCTCTTTCATCTTCCACCCTATCATAGACCTTCCCCTTTTGTTCTTTATCCCAACTTCTTTCCTTTCACTTGCTTAAAACCTGCTTCCAGTTCTGGCTGATGGAAGTTTAGGGGTTTGAAACGTTTCTCTCTCTGTAGATGCTGCCTGACCTGCTGAGTGTTTCCAACATTTTCAGTTTTTATTATTGGGTTTGCTCATAATTCCTAAACATTTCAAATCAAAACCAGTAAATCGCTGCCATTCATCCACTCAATCATTCGTTTAGCTGCACAGTTTGAAACAGAGCAGACTGTAACAAATTCAATGTTACGGCATGTTGCTTACTTCAGTCGAAAACTATTATTAGCCTTTTTGGTAAAAAACAGTTACTGCCTTTGGCTACAATGGCTAATTATAACCATCCATTTTATCAGTCACCATCAACGGATTAGGACTTACTCAAGTACATGTGGAAAATAATTGTAACAGGAGTTGACTAAATAAACTGATGTAAATACTAAGTGGTGAGCACTGCTGCCTCACAGCGCCGGGGACCCGCGTTTGATTCTGGATTCGGGTGACCATCTTTCGGTTTAAGTTTATTTATTAGTGTCACAAGTAGGCTTACATTAAGACTGCGATGAAGTCACTGTGAAAACCCCCTGCTTGTGTGCAGCTTATACATTCTCCCTGTGTCTGCGTGGGCTTCCTCCGGGCGCTCCAGTTTCCTCCCACAGTCCGAAAGACTTCAGAACAAAGAACAAAGAACAGTACAGCACAGGAACAGGCCCTTCGGCCCTCCAAGTCTGCGCCGATCATGATGCCTGCCTAAACTAAAACCGTATGCACTTACGGAGTCCGTATCCTTCCATTCCCATCCTATTCATGTATTAGTCTAGTTGCCCCTTAAATGCCGCTATCGTACCTGTTCCCACCTCCCCAAGCAGCGCATTCCAGACATTCACCACCCTCTGTGTAAAAAAACTTGCCTCGCACATCTCCTCTAAACTTTTCCCCACACACCTTAAACCTATGTCCCCTAGTACTTGACTTTTCTACCCTAGGAAAGAGCATCTGACTATCCACTCTGTCCGTGCCACTCATAATCTTGTAGACTTCTATCAGGTCGCCCCTCAACCTCCATCGTTCCAGTGAGAACAAACCAAGTTTCTCCAACCTCTCCTCATAGCTAATACCCTCCAGACCAGGCAACATTCTGATGCATTGGCCATGCTAAATTCTCCCTCAGTGTACCCGAACTGGCACCGGAGTGTGACGACTCAGGGATTTTCACAGTAACTTCATTGCAGTGTTAATGCAAGCCTACTTGTGACACTAACAAATAAACATTAAACTTTAAATGGGGCTGATAAAGATTCATCCTTTCAGACCATGCTGTATTATAGGTCCAAGGTATTTTTTTAAAAAACTCTTTCATGGGATTTGGGTGTCACTGGCTAGCATTTGTTGTCCATCTCTAATTGACCTTGAGTTCAATGTCTTGCTGGACCAGTTCAGAGTGCAGTTAAGAGTCAATCACATTGCTAGGGGTGTCACATGTAGGCCAGACCAAGTAAGGATGGCAGACTTTTTTCCCTAAAGGACATTGGTGAAGCAGATGGGGTGTTTTCATGTTTGCTGTGGTTGGATTTGAACGCTTATCACTCAAAACTGGGCCTCTGAGTTACTCATCCAGCGACATTACCACTTATAGGGAGGTGATATTATCATGAGACTGTTAATCCAAAAAGGCAGCTAATGTTCTGGGGACCCGGGTTCAAATCCCACCACGGCCGACAGTGGAATTTGAATTCAATAAAAAAATCCAGAATTAAGAATCTGCTGATGACCATGAAACCATTGTTGATTGTCAGAAAAACCCATCTGGTTCATTAATATCCTTTAGGGAAGGAAATCTGCTGTCCTTACCCGGTCTGGCCTACATGTGACTCCAGAACCACAGCAATGTGGTTGACTCTCAACTGCCCTTGGGCAATTAGGGATGGGTAATAAATGCTGGCCAGCCAGTGACATCCATGTCCCATGAATGAATAAAAAAATCATTGTCTCCCCATCTAGGGAGGTAGTGGTGCAGTGGTATTGTTGCTGGACTAGTAATCCAGAGACCCAGAGCAATGGGCAGCCTGGCTTGAATCCCACCATGGCAGATGGTGAAATTTCAATAAAAATCTGGAACTAAAAGTCTGATGATGATCACGAAACTATTGTTGGAAAAACCCACCTGATTCACTAATGTCCTCTAGGGAAGGAAATCTGCCGTCCTTACCCGGTCTGGCCTACAAGTGACTCCAGAGCCACAGCAATGCGGTTGACTCTTAAATGTCCTCAGGCGTGGGCAATAACTGTTGGCCCAACCAGAAAGGCCCACATCCCAGGATCAAATATTAAAAAAACTACTGGCTGGGATTTTACCGCCTCGCCTGCCCGAGGCTCCTTCGATCATGCCCGAGGTCAGTGGAGAATGCCGTTCTGCGAGCCTTGCCCGCCTTGAAATCAGGGCGAGCGTTGCCGGTAAAATCGGGGCCAATGTCTCCCCATCTGTTAAATTAACTCTGAAGGGTCTTGATTACTCCTCTTTCAGTGAGTGACCTCAGATGGATCTAAAGTAAAGTAAAGGATAACTGTAGAATAGGTAGAGCACAGAAGGAGGCCATTCAGCCTCTCGTAGCCATGCTGGCTCTTTGCAAGAGGAACTCACCTTGTCCCATTCTCCCATCTTTTCCCCAATAACCTCACAGGTGGAAGCTTAAATCAGAACGCTTAGTGAATCTCTGAAAATGAGGACATGGATTTAGAATAGTGCATAGCGCTCCAATTCATTCGGCCGTGCTGAATTCCATTTCTAATCATACTCGTGACACATGCAATGTTTGAGAATCTACCTCCATGTTTCGACCTATTTTCAATCGCGTTTCTCGATACTTATCCAAGTCTTCTTTGAAATTAGTTAACAAAGCAAAGCACTGGCTTCCAAACATTCTGAGGCCATCAGCAAAAAGCTTTTAATTATCTTCATGCTCTGAGTGTGGACTGCAATATTCCACCACTCCTCTGGTGTGCTCTAATTAATGACCTCTTTCATACATTGCTTCCTGACAGCTCTCCACTTGGGAATGTTACTAATCAATATCTGTTTCCAGAAATTAAGTTTAAAATACATTTTGGCCATTTTGCAATGCTTTCTTTCTGAAAATGTCACCACAGGACTTTGCAAGGAAAACAGTGTTTGACTAAACCAGTCTGCCCCCTTTTTGATTAACTTGTAATTTTCCTTTAGCCATGTCCTGCAATCTTATTTCTAAAGGAAATAATTCTAATTACCTCCTGAACTCATTTATCCCGTTTGCTTTACTTGTACCGTCTCTGCCTCAACTGATTGGCTGCTGAAACTCTAGCCTTACCTTGGTAACTCTTGGCTTTTTTGTCCGAATGGTTTCTTCCCCCCGTCCCCCACCCCTTCTTCCATCTTCCCTAAACTGTAATTCATCCAATCTCTGCTGCCCATGTCCTAACTCACACCCAGTCCCATTCACCACACCAGCCCTGTGCTCACTGATCCACTTTCCCATTCTGTCAATGTCCTGATTTTGAAATTCTCCTCCTTATTTTGAACACCCATCCCAAACCCCACCCATAGCCTCCTCGCCCTTCCCTGTCTCTGTAATGTCCTGATGTGGGGATGCCAGCGTTGGACTGGGGTAAACACAGTAAGAAGTCTCACAACACCAGGTTAAAGTCCAACAGGTTTATTTGGCACATTTCCACTCCATCTGATGAAGGAGCAGCGCTCCGAAAGCTTATGGTATTTGCTACCAAATAAACCTGTTGGACTTTAACCTGGTGTTGTGAGGCTTCTTACTGTCTGTAATGTCCTACAGCCAACCCTCCGCGATATCAGTACTCTTTCAATTCTGGTCTTTGGTGCATCCCAGATTTTCATTGCTCCATCATTGATAGCTGTGCCTGCAGCAGCCCCTCAACAACTCTTTCATGAATCCTTTGACTCTTCACTGCCCTCTCCACCTTTAAGAAGCTCCTTAGATCAACCAGGTCTTTGATCACCTGTCCTAATATTTCCTTCTTTGTCCCGTTCTGGGTACCACAGTTTAGGCAGAATGACAGGACCTCGGCGAGGGTGAGGAGAGATTGGTTGGCATGGTATCAGGAATGAGGAATTTCAGTGAGGCAGAGAGACTGAAGGCACTGATCTCCTTAGAGCAGCGAAGATTAAGAAGGGATTTGACAGAGCTGCTGCAAATCATGAAGGATTTCTGTAATAAGTCTTCGGAGGCAGAAGTCCCTTCACCCAAATCCCTTTATTTACAATTCCAACAGCAGTACACAGAGTGCTCGCAGCCAGCAGTCTACCTTCGGGAGTGCCAGAGGAACTGACACTTCCGATTAAATATAAGGCAAAGACTCCCTGATTGGCCCATCAATTGGATCCTTAATCAGGGAGTTCATATTCCAATAGGCCAACCTCAATGGCCTGACTGAAGTCATTACAGTTTTGATGGAGTAAATCAAGACAACTTGTTTTTGGTAGGTTTTGGTAACAAGGCTGCACGGGTTCAAGATAATTAGCAGAAAATAAAATGATAGGGAACATGAGAACATTTTCATTACACTGTGATCTGAAACATACTGCCTGAAGGGGCGATGGAAACAGATTCAATAGTAACTTTGGGGAAAGTACGGAAGATACTTACTGGAATGTTTCCAGAGATGAGGGCTGTGGATAATCTGGAGAAACTGGGCTTGTCCTCTTTAAAAGCAGAGAAGGCCAAAGGGGAGGATTGGAGCAAAACCGTTTCAAGGGGGATTTGCTGTGAATTATGATTTGTGCAGTTTTGGGGTGAGCTGCAGTTTAGGTTTGAAACTTTGTTTATTCGTGTCACAAGTAGGCTTACATTAACACTGCAATGAAGCTACTCTGAAAATCCCCTAGTCGCCACACTCCGGCGCCTGTTCGGGTACGCTGAGGGGGAATTTAGCATGCCCACTGCACCTAACCAGCCCAATTCACTGTGGGAGGAAACCGGAGCACCCGGAGAAAACCCACGCAGTCACGGGGAGAAGAAAACCCACCAGCACCACTACTTTCTCAGAAGACTAAGGAAATTTGGCATGTCAGCTACGACTCTCACCAACTTTTACAGATGCACCATAGAAAGCATTCTTTCTGGTTGTATCACAGCTTGGTATGGCTCCTGCTCTGCCCAAGACCGCAAGAAACTAAAAAAGGTCGTGAATGTAGCCCAATCCATCACAAAAACCATCCTCCCATCCATTGACTCTGTCTACACTTCCCGCTGCCTCGGCAAAGCATAATTAAGGGCCCCACGCACCCTGGACATTCTCTCTTCCACCTTCTTCCGTTGGGAAAAAGGTACAAAAGTCTGAGGTCACGTACCAACCGACTCAAGAACAGCTTCTTTCCTGCTGCCGTCAGACTTTTAAATGGACCTTCCTTGCATTAAGTTGATCTTTCTCTGCGCCCTAGCTATGACTGTAACACTACATTCTGCACTCTCTTGTTTCCTTCTCTATGAACGGTATGCTTTGTCTGCATAGTGCGCAAGAAACAATACTTTTCACTGTATGTTAATACATGTGACAATAATAAATCAAACCAAACCAAGCAGAGTCTGCACAGACAGTGACCCAAGCCGGGAATTGAACCCGGGTCCCTGGCGCTGTGAGGCAGCAGCGCTGACCACTGTGTTACGGAACAGTGCAAGGGAGTCATATTGGGATCACCATTGTACCATTCTCCAATTCCTCACAAAAAGCCACTGAATCAATCCGTCAATAGCTCAACCTCACACAGCCCCAAACCCCTCACGACAAGAGATGTATGTCTGGTGTATCATGTGAACACAGTAAGAAGTTTAACAACACCAGGTTAAAGTCCAACAGGTTTATTTGGTAGCAAAAGCCACACATGTGAACACAATGAAGATCAATGAAAATTGACATATCAATGTTTGCAAAAATCCAGAGATATTTAATTTGCCTGGAAAACATTAAATAAAGGAGAAAATATGCCTGGAATTAGATTCTATTCCTGGCACGGCATAGGTCTACAATTCTCCAAGAGTGACATCATAAAATTCATGTCAACTTTCCATTGTATTTTGAATTAACCTGGTTTTCCACTTAAAATGGATGAATTTAATAATCACATGACTAATGGACATTTCCCTGTTTCACGTACGGACTCACAGATGATGAAAAATTAAATGAGATTGAAATGTGCTTCTTACATTATTTCATATTCATAGTTCAGAAGAGAGTTCAGAACCTAATGAAATATGTAGTTGATTGCAGCAATACACAGTTACTCAATAATAAAATGGCAGATCCAATTCAAAATGCTTGACTACCTTTTTGTCTTGATATTTCTTCTCTTCCATTTAGTCAGAAGCTGTACTTAAGGAAGAAAATATGCCTAATAGAGTTCGTACCACTATTGTCTGTCCTTGATAGAATCGCTCAGTTGCAGTAAGGGAGACCTGCGATTAAAATGAAGTTTCAGAATGCACATTCGCAGAAATACCATCCACACAGCTACACTGATATCTGGATGTGAGATGCTGGTGTTGGACGGGGGGTGGGCACAGTAAGTAGTCTCACAACACCAGGTTAAAGTCCAACAGGTTTATTTGGTAGCACGAGCTTTCGCTCCAAAAGCTTGTGCTACCAAATAAACCTGTTGGACTTTAACCCGGTGTTGTGAGGCTACTTACTGATATCTAGAGACATGGATTGTCAGAGATGGGTTGTTCTGTTCCTTGCTAAGGGGAAAGATAACGATGGTGTTCCCTTCAAGGCAAATGGGAAAATGATAAAACAGAGCATCGAGGAGGTTATTTGCACTATTGTATTTGGGTTAGCTCTTTGGAGGTCTTTTTAGTCAAATGTCCCTGCTTTTTAACTGTGAGCCACAAATATCTGTCCAACTCCCTTTTAAAATGATTTATGGAATCGGTTCCTACCACCTATTCAGCCAGATCATTCCAGATCCTGATAAATCAAAGGAACATAGAAATTAAGAGCGAAAGGAGGCCCTTCGGGTTCATTCCATCGTTCCATAAGATCATGGCGGATCAGGGTGAAAAGCTTTCTCCTCATCCCCCCTCTCGACCTTTTGCCAGTGATTTTCAAGATAAAACTTCCCATTATTGACCCAATCACCAGCGAGAATAGTTTTACTCTTTCACAACTCTCATCATCTGTGAGGTCACCTCTTAACCTTCCAAGGAGAACAGTCCGAATTTTCCCAGCCTCTCCTCATGGCTGGAGTGCCTCGCACATCTCGGGAAAACCTCCTTTGTACACTTTTTACAACGCTACATCTTTCTAGAAGTGTGGCACCCGGAATTGTCCTCAATATTCTGGCTGTGTTCAGATGTGTGAAAAGGTGTGAGCGGGAGCAGCACAAGAGAATCGTTTAACTCACCTCGATCTTCAGGAACTTGGACCTGTTCAGTGAAATGTGCACGATTGTCGGCAATGCATTCGCAGAGTGAGCCTCGCTGTAAAGACAGACATGTTAAGTTTAAGTTTAAGTTTATTTATTAGTGTCATAAGTAGACTGATATTAACACTGCATTGAAGTTATTGTGAAAATCCCCTAGTTGCAGGTTCGGGTACACTGAGGGGCAATTTAGCATGGCCAATGCACCTAACCAGCATGTCTTTTGGACTGTGGGAGGAAACCGGAGCACCCAGAGGAAACCCACGCAGACACGGGGAGAACATGCAAACTCCACACAGACAGTGACCCAAGCCAGGAACTGAACCCAGGTCCCTGGCACTGTGAGGCAGCAGTGCTCACCACTGTGCTACCGTGCCGCCAAAACTTTTCATCTTTTACTCATTAAGACAAACACAAAAATACCAAATGTCAAAGGATCATAACAATTTATACTACTGGTGAAAAGGGTGCTGATCGATTTTGATTTTGATTTGATTTGATTTATTACTGTATACAGTGAAAAGTATTGTTTCTTGCTCACTATACCAACAAAGCATACCGTTCATAGAGCACATAGGGGAGAAGGAAAGGAGAGGGTGCAGAATGTAATTTTACAGTCACAGCGAGGGTGTAGAGAAAGATCAATTTAGTATAAGGTAGGTCCATTCAAAAGTCTGATGGCAGCAGGGAAGAAGCTGTTTTTGAGTCAGTTGGTACGTGACCTCAGACATTTGTGTCTTTTTCCCTACGGAAGAAGATAGAAGAGAGAATTTCCGGGGTGCGTGGGGGTCATTGATTATGCTGGCTGCTTTTCCGAGGCAATGGGAAGTGAGTCAAAGGATGGCAGGCTGGTTTGCGTGATGGACTGTTCTTTGTTCACAGAATGGGAACTATAGGCTCCCCAAGCTCCAATGTCAGTCAACAAGGACACTAGACCTGAATATGCTCATTTTGTTTGTAAACAACGGATCCCTACGTATGAATCGGAGAGATGATGTGGAGATGTCAGCGTTGGACTGGGGTGGGCACAGTAAGAAGTCTCATAACACCAGGTTGAAGTCCAACAGGTTTATTTGATAGCAGAAGCTTTCGGAGCAGCATTCCAAAAGCTTCTGCTATCAAATAAACCTGTTGGACTTTAACCTGGTGTTGTGAGACTTCTTACTATGAATAGGAGAGAGTTTTACAGAAACCCCGTTCTGCAGAAGAGTCACATAGACTCAAAACATTAAACTCTGTTTCACTCCACAGATGCTGCCAGACCTGCTGAGTTTATCCAGTATTTTCTGGCTTTATTTCAGATTCCCAGCATCCGCAGTGCAGGATTTGGCTTTTATTTAGCAGAGTTTCAGATGAGCTCATGCAAAGTAATGTAAATATAAAATCTTTTCTCATTCAAATTAATCTTTCAATTAATCAGATAGTTGCTTAATGAGGTTAGCATTGCTGCTTCACAGCGCCAGGGACTGGGGTTCAGTGAAGGCCTTGGGTCACTGTCTGTGTGGAGTTTGCACGCTCTCCCCGTGTCTGCGTGGGTTTCCTCCGGGTGCTCCGGTTTCCTCCCACAGTCCAAAGATGTGCGGGTTGGGTGGATTGGCCACGCTAAATTGCCCCTTAGTGTCCAAAGATGTTCGGGTTAGGGTTAGGGTAACAGGGTAAATGTGTGGAGTTACGGGGATAGGGCCTGGGTGAGTTGCTCTGGCGAAGAGTGGGTGCATACTCGATGGGCCGAATGATCTCCTTCTGCACTGTAGAGATTCTTCTATGAAGAATATCTTTGTGGAACATATCCACTTTGTCAGTTTGAAAATGAGGAGAAGGTATTCCAGCAACTAATAGTTAAGACAGAAAATGTAACTTTTGATAGTTCTGGAAAAGGGGAGGGGGAAATTTACAAAGTGCTTTTTCTTTGGTGAGTCACTTGCCCCTTTTAACGTTGCCTCCTTACGCAGTGTAGAAAAGTGCTGTGGTCTACTTTACAGAGTCATTACCTGTACAGTCTAAGAGCAATCATTGTATTCATTACACATCAGCAGAACAGAGGTAATATCCAGCTTCTGGTATATATGAAATATGCATAACCAACTTCACTATCATAATATCTGGAAATACTCTGAATCCCGCAGAGTTACACGAAAGCGTGTTTACTTATCTCTCACAGCAGCGAGCTAGACAGTTCCTGCAAAGTAAGTGGGGATTGGCTGGAGGATTTCCTTTACAAACTCAGATTCTGGGAGTGTGACTGGGGTTACGGGAGAGGTGTCACTTACCGAGTGAATGATTAGATTCTACACGCCTGGCCCAGGAATGAATTTTAATAGGCTCCCTCCTTGCTGCTTAGGGTTGCCAACTTCTGATGGGCAAAAATCCCCTCCAATTACATATCGGGAAGACTGAAGCCATTGTTTTCAGTTCCCGCTCTGAACTCCAATTCCTAACTCGTGACTCCATCCCCCTCATTGGCAACAGTTTGAGCTTAAACCAAAGATAAAAGCAAATCACTGCGGATGCTGGAATCTGAAACAAAAACAGAAAATGCTGGAAAATCTCAATGAGTCTGACAGCATCTGTGAGGAGGGAATAGAACCAACGTTTCGAGTCTGGATGATCCTTTGTCTTGTTTGTAAGCTTGGTGTCACATTTAATCTTGAGATGAAATCCCAACCTCATATTCAGACCATCACTAAGTCTGCCTATTCTCACATTCATAACATTGCCTGACTTTGATTTGATTTATTATTGTCACATGTATCAGTATACAGTAAAAAGTATTGTTTCTTGCACGCTATACAGACAAAGCGTACCATTCATAGAGAAGGAAAGGAGAGGGTGCAGTAATGTTACAGTCATAGCTGGGGTGTAGAGAAAGATCAACTTAGTGTGAGGTAGGTCCATTCAAAAGTCTGACAGCAGCAGGGAAGAAGCTGTTCTTGAATCGGTTGGTACGTGACCTCAGACTTTTGCATTTTTTTCTCAACGGAAGAAGGTGGAAGAGAGAATGTCCAGGGTGAATGGGGTCCTTGATTATGCTGGCTGCTTTTCCGAGGCAGTGGGAAGCATAGACAGAGTCAATGGATGGGAGGCTGGTTTGCATGATGGATTGGGCTACATTCACAACCTTTTGTAGTTTCTTGCGGTCTTGGGCAGAGCAGGAGCCATACCAAGCTGTGATACATCAAAGTTGGTGAGAGTCGTAACTGACATGCAAAGTTTCCTTAGTCTTCTGAGAAAGTTGGTGGGCTTTCTTAACTATAGTGTCAGCATGGAGGGACCAGGACAGGTTGTTGGTGATCTGGACACCTAAAAACTTGAAGCTAGGAGGCATGGCCTCAAAATAAGAGGGAGCAGATTTAGGACTGAGTTGAGGAGGAAATTCTTCACCAAAGGGTTGTGAATCTGTGGAATTCCCTGCCCAGTGAAGCAGTTGAGGCTACCGCATTGAATGTTTTTAAGGCAAGGATAGATACATTTTTGAACAGTAAAGGAATTAAGGGTTATGGTGAGCGGGCGGGTAAGTGGAGCTGAGTCCACAAAAAGATCAGCCATGATCTTATTGAATGGCGGGGCAGGCTCGAGGGGCCAAATAGCCTACTCCTGCTCCTAGTTCTTATGTTCCTCTTTCTGTGCCTCCTCCAGCCCAGCTGTAAACCTAATCCATGCTGGATTACTGGAAGAATACTGGAAGAAACTGGAGCACTTGGATGAAACCCACGCTGACACGGGGAGGACGTGCAAACTCCACATAGACAGTGACCCAAGCCGGGAATTGAACCCGGGTCCCTGGCGCCGTGAGGCAGCAGTGCTAACCACTGTGTCACTGTGCCGATGGATGATAGTGTATCAGCATATAGTTTTCCATCTCTCCCACTTCTTATTTCAAAGTGTGAAAATGCAGGAGATTGTAAAATTGGGCCTCTGACTAGCTGTCACTTGCTTCACAATCTGGCCCTCCCTCCGAGATCAGCGCCCTGCGACTGACTGATTATCACAACACGGCACGTTTCACACCTCCTTCCTTGATGAAGATGTGAGTTCAAAACCATTCCTTCAATTTTATAATCCAGAAATCTGCATTGCCGACCTCTCAACGATGAAAAATAATCGAACATTGATTTTAAACTGTGGCTGCACTCAATCTGAAAGAAATGTAACAGGGGTTGTAATCTGATCTACTCGATGGCAACTTTGAACTGAACTTTACATCTTACAGTGAGGCAATGCTTGCCTCCTCCTGCTGTTAGTGAAACTCACAGAGATCCTGATCTCGCAATTTATTCCAAGCCTGCCAGCAAATGGCATGAATTTCGCAGTTTTTGAAATCTAGTTCTTTTCACCTTTGTCACAGGGTGTTCATCCCAAAATGTTGATGCCCCAAAACTTGATTTGACTTAATTTATTATTGTCACATGTATTAGTATACAGTGAAAAATATTGTTTCTTGCGCGCTATACAGACAAAGCATACCGTTCATAGAGAAGGAAAGAAGAGGGTGCAGAATGTAGTGTTACAGCCATAGCTAGGGTGTAGAGAAAGATCAACTTAATGCGAGGTAAGTCCATTCAAAAGTCTGACGGCAGCAGGGAAGAAGCTGTTCTTGAGTCGGTTGGTACGTGACCTCAGGCTTTTGTGTCTTTTTCCTGTCGGAAGAAGGCTGAAGAGAGAATGTCCGGGGTGCGTGGGGTCCTTAATTATGCTGGCTGCTTTGCCTAGGCAGCGGGAAGTGTAGACAGAGTCAATGGATGGGAGGCTGGTTTGAGTGATGGACTGGGCTTCGTTCATGACCCTTTGTAGTTTCTTGTGGTTTTGATCAGAGCAGGAGCCATACCAGACTATACCAAACTGTGCTATATTCGGAAAGGACGCTTTCTATGCAATTGTAAAAATTGGTGAGAGTCGTAGTGGACATTGAATCAAATATATGGCCCTGTTGATTGCAGTACTTTCTATGTTCAAATTATTTGAATTTTTGGGTCCTTGATTTTTCGTGGGTTTCCTCCGGGCGCTCCAGTTTCCTCCCACAGTCCGAAAGACGTGCTGGTTAGGTTGATTGGCCATGGTAAAATGACCCTTAGTGCCAGGGAGATTAGCAGGACGAATACCTCGGGTTGCAGGGGTGGGGCCTGGCTGGGATTGTGGTCAGTGCGGGCTCGATGGGTCAAATGGCCTCCTTCTGCACTGTAGGGACTCGATGATTAAACCATTTGTCCTGATTTTCTACCATTGTGTGAAGAAGTCTAAAAGGTGAAAGTTTGGGGATGTTTTATAATGTGTGTGATGAAACGCTTGGAGTGTTTTTCATTATAAATATATACTTACTTCATTTCAGGCCAAATTGGGTTAAACAAACTCTTGGTGATTTATTGTGGCTGGAACAACAGAAAGAGAAAAGTGGTGCAGTTCAAATGTTCAGTCTGCAAAAAAAATCCAAAACGTTCATAAATTCTGACGGGTCACATCAGGAATTGAGTGGCCTTTATATAATTTGCCAAAAAGTACAGATCATTAAGCATTATTGTGCTGACCTTTGACCCAGGCCGGAACTCACACATACAACGGGGGAGTTGTGACATTGCCTGGATCCCCGGTTTCACCAGAAAATGCAAAGTTTCCAACTAAAGAGGATCTGCGTTATCCTCCATCTGAGAAAAGGGTAGTTCAGAGAGAAAAAATAAGAAATTGTATGAACGATTTGGTTGGCTGCAGCTGGAAGGAGAAGGGAGATGGCGGAGAATGTAAACTCCCGAATGAAGATTCTACTGGACAATGGTTGGCAAAAATACCAATGTCCAACTTCACACTATAACTATTTTATTTATTATTAGTGTCACAAGTGGGCTTACATTACCACTGCAATGAAGTTACTGTGAAAATCCCCTAGTTACCACATTCCGGCGCCTGTTCGGGTACACTGAGGGAGAATTTAGTATGGGCAATGCACCTAACCAGCACGTCTTTCGGACTGTGGGAGGAAACCGGAGCACCCGGAGGAAACCCACGTAGACATGGGGAGAACGTGCAGACTCCGCACAGACAGTGACTCAAGCCGGGAATTGAACCCGGGTCCCTGGCGCTGTGAGGCAGCAGTGTTAACCATCAGTGATAAACTGCAGAGAAAAGAACTTGCATTTCTATAGCACCATCACTGCAGCTTGTTCCAAAGCGCTTTGCAGCCAATTGTATACTTTTGAAATGTAGCACTGCTCTAATGAAGGAAATGGGGCATTTCTTACTTGGGCACCCCGAGCTCTCACAGACAGCAATGTGATGATGGCCAGGTGATCTATTTTAGTGATGTTGATTGAGGGGTAAGTACCGGCCAGGACAGAGGGGGGATCTTCCCTGGCTATTCTTCAGAATAATGGCTATTGTTACAATTGGCTGTGAGAGTAGACAGGGGCCTCAGCTTAACATCCCATCCAAAAGCCAGCCCCTCTGATAGTGCAGCACTGGAGCGTTGGCCATTGTATCATCAGGCTCCAGCCATTGGAGTGGGCCTCAGATCCAAAACCTGCTCCTTTCAGGACAAGAGCGCAACCAACTGAGCCACAGTTAGATGTATAGGTCAACATTGACTACCACTGGCGAAGGCTTTGATGATGGGTTATCCTGACTCATAGAATTTACAGAATCTACTGTACGAAAGAAGGCCATTTGGCCCATTGAGACTACACTGACCACAATCCCACCCAGGCCCTTTCCCCATAACCCCATGCATTTACTCTGCTAGTCCCCCTGACACTAAGGGACAATTGAGCATGGGCAATCCACCTAACCCGCACATCTTTGGACTGTGGGAGGAAACTGGAGCACCCGGAGGAAATCCACGCAGAGAAAACTTGCAAACTCCATGCAGACAGTGACCCAAGCTGGGAATTGAACCCGGCTCCCTGGCGCTCTGAGGCAGCAGTGCTAACCCATTGTGCCACCGTGCCCGCCCCAAAACATTAGCTCTGTTCTCTCTACACAGATGCTGTCAGACCTGCTGAGATTTTCCAGCATTTCCTGTTTCTGTTTCAGATTCCAGCGTCCGCAGTATTTGATTTGATTTATTATTGTCACATGTATTGGTGTACAGTGAAAAGTATTGTTTCTTGCATGCTATACAGACAAAGCATACCGTTCATAGAGAAGGAAAGAAGAGAGTGCAGAATGGAGTGTTACAGTTATAGCTAGGGTGTAGAGAAAGATCAACTTAATGCGAGGTAAGTCCATTCAAAAGTCTGACGGCAGCAGGGAAGAAGCTGTTCTTGAGTCGCTTGGTATGTGACCTCAGACTTTTGTGTCTTTTTCCTGACGGAAGAAGGCGGAAGAGAGAATGTCCGGGGTGCGTGGGGTCCTTAATTATGCTGGCTGCTTTGCCGAGGCAGCGGGAAGTGTAGACAGAGTCAATGGATGGGAGGCTGGTTTTCCCTTTTATCTTAGACTCCCACTGAATTCTGACACCCCCACCACTGCCTCCACCACCCCGTCCCAATCCGCACCCCCCCCCTCCTCCCCACCCACTCACCCCTCCCGCCTGACCCCAGGTCAGGACTGAAAGCTAACGTTTTCGTTTTAAATCACAATAATCTCGCTGAACGAATGAACGTTAATATTCGATGGGAAGCCTGCAATAAAATGAGAAATCCGCCCAACCAAAAAGTTTTTATTATTCATTAAAAATTTCATTTCAATTCGAACTTTGTGCCACTTTGAGAGTTCTGGTCGTGACTTCGAGAACTGCAATGTTTAAAGCAGGAATCCCAATGAAAAGAACATTTTGCAAATCTTAGCTTTGATTCATTGCTCCATTTACTAGGTCTTCGGAGCCGGACGTAGAGTTTGATAATACTGCAAATCACTTGAAGGATTTGAGGAGTGTTTGTTTGATGGACAGCCGTGTGTTTAGCAGAATGAAGATGTTCCTGTTCGCTCTGGATCATTGCACAATGTCTGCGTGCTTGCTTTCGTGACAACTTCACAGACAACAGTGCGGGAGAAAGTCTTCGTTTTATATATTTAGGGTACAAGAATAAAATTAGAGCAAACCTTTGAACAGTCCGATTTTACTCCCCAGACGTGATCTAAAGTGTCATATTCTGGGCAGGATTGTAGCGCAAGTCAGCTCCACTTAGTTGGAGATTACACACACAACCTCACGCAAAGCACGCACAAATATACTTATCCCAATCTGAGATTACAGAAACCTTAACTATTCACTCGGAATCCGTCAGATACCGAGTTCGTCCAAGCCCAGCTGCAACTGTTGTGTGTGTTTAATATTTCTTAAGATGGAAAATTACGATTTATGTTCCCAGTCTGCGTTGGGTCAGAGGGTGTGATCTAACCGGCCGGTCACACCATGCTCTCGCTGCAGAGAGGTCGGAGAATTTGGCAGCCAACCGATTCTCCATTCACTGCGGCGGGATGGGAAAATCCCGCCAGAGATTCCGGCCACAGAGTCGTACAGCACAGAAAAGACCCTTCAGCCCATCGAATCTGCACTGGCAATAACTTCCGCTAAAGGCGCACTGACACATTTTCCTGCACTTGTCCCATATCCTTGGATGTTATGATATTTCAAGTGCTCATCCAATACTTTTTCAATGTTGTAAGGTTTCCGGCCTCCACTACCTTCCCAGGCAGCGCATTCCAGATTCCCACCACCCTCTGAGTGAAAAGAAATCTCAAATCCCCTCTGAATCTCCTGTCCCTCACCCTAAAACTCTGCCCCCTCATTATTGACCTCTCAACCAAGGGGAACAGCTGCTCCCTACTCACCCTGTCCATGCCCCTCATAATCTTACACACCTCAATCATGTCCCCCCCTCAGCCTTCTCTGCTCTGAAGAAAATAATCCAAGCCTATCCAGTCTCTCCTTGTAGCTCAAATGCTCCATCCCAGGCAACATCAAGTGATCCTAAGCAGGATGGAGGTGCAAGCTAGAATTAAGTCTCTCTCAGTATTCCTGGCAGAAAGTAAAAAGATACACTGTGTTACGATGCACACTGCAGTTGGATAGCTGGCTGGACTGCCCCCATGAGATGGTGGCATCACTGGCAAGGCCAACATTTCTTGCCCTTGAGAAGCGAGTGGTGAGTCAGTGCATTCTACATCCAATCAGTACACCCTTCGTGCTGCTGGATAGAGTGGTTGTGCCTATCCAATGCTGGGGTTAATGCCAGGCTGTTCAGCCAGCTTTATTCTCATTGGATATTTGTGAGGCAGCTAGATGCAACTAAGCGGCTTGCTCAATAATTTCAGAGGGCAGTTAAGGATTTAACACATTGCAATTGGCCAGACCAGATAAGGACAGCAGATTTCCTTCCCTTAAAGGGCATTAATGAAGCAGGTGGGCCTTTATAACAATTGGATAGATTCACTCAGGGTGGGATTTTCTGGCCGCACTCACCCCAAGGTCAGAAAATCCCACCTGAGGTCAACGCACCTTTGCATGGTCCGTGTCCCGCCAGCTACAATTCCCACGGAGGGCACGATGGTAACTTATTTACTTAAATAGATTTAGATTCTTGACTTGGCCTGGTGGGATCTGACCTCACTTGCCCAGGCATTGGGATTACTATCCTCGTAACATAATCATTGGACCATCATTCATGAGTGGCCACACAATGGCTACCAGAGCAGGTCAGAGGCTAAGAATCCTGCGGTGAGTAACTCACCTCCTGACTCCCTAAAGCCTGCCCACCATGTACAAGGCACAAGTCAGGAGTGTGATGGAATACTCCCCATTTGCCTGGATGGGTGCAGCTCCAACAAGAAGCTCAACACCATCCAGGACAAAGCAGCCCCGCTTGATTGGCACCACATCCACAAACATCCACTCCCTCCACCACCGACACACAGTAGCAGCGTGTGTACCGTCTACAAGATGGAATTCACCAAAGATTCTTCACAGCACCTTCCAAACCCATGACCACTTCCATCCAGAAGGACAGGGGCAGCAGATAGATGGAATCGCCACCACCTGCAAGTTCCCTGCCAAGCCACTCACCATCCTGACTTGGAAATATATCGGCTGTTCCTTCGCAGTCGCTGGGTCAAAACCCTGGAACTCCCTCCCTAACGGCATTGTGGGTCAACCCACAGCACGTGGACTGCAGCGATTCAAGAAGGCAGCTCACCACCACCTTCTCAAGGGGCAACTAGGGATGGGCAATAAATGCTGGCCAGCCAGCGACGCCCTGCAGTGCAGAAAGAGGCCATTTGGCCCATCGAGCCTCCGCCAACAACATTCCCACAAAGACCCTATCCCCGCAACCCCAAATATTTACCCGAGCTAGTCCTTGACACTAAGGGTCAATTTAACATGGCCAATCCACCTAAGCCACACATCTTTGGACTGTGGGGGGAAACCGGAGCACCCGGAGGAAACCCACACAGACACGGGGAGAACGTGCAGACTCCACACAGACAGTGACCCGAGGCCTGAATTGAACCCAGGTCCCTGGCGCTGAGAGGCAGCAGTGCTAACCACTGTGCTACCGTGCCACCCCATGCCGCGCAATCTAACAGGAAAACTCTTTAGCCTTTTCTGATTATTAAATTTTCACATTTCTTATATCATGCATGTGAATCTTTCATACACCTGCCCCACTGCCTCTATATTCTCCTAATAAGAAGAAATCCAAACCTGTTTTTGGTACGCCAATTGTATCTAACCAAGATTTGATATAAACTTCTTTGCTTTCCAATTATATTCCTCTCAAAATGAACCGCAGTTTTTGGATTACATTTTTGTTAAAGGGGTTCATTAATGACAACAACCACAACTTATATTTATAGAGCACTTTCAATATGGTGTAAAGCAGCTGAAAGCGCTTCATTCGAGTTTTGTAAATCAAAATTTGACACCGAGCCACATAAGCAGACAGGAAAGGTGACCAAAAGCGGCACGGTGGCACAGTGGTCAGCACTGCTGCCTCACAGCTCCAGGGACCCGGTCTTGATTTCCGGCTTGGGTCACTGTCTGTGCGGAGTCTGCACATTCTCCCCGTGTCTGCGTGGGTTTCCTCCGGGTGCTCCGGTTTCCTCCCACAGTCTGAAAGACGTGCTGGTTGGGTGCGTTGGCCGTGCTAAATTCTCCCTCAGTGTACCCGAACAGGCGCTGGAAAAGTTTATTTATTTATGAGTCACAAGTAGATTTACATTAACACTGCAATGAAGTTACTGTGAAAATCTCCTCGTTGCCACAGTCTGGCACCTGTTCGGGTACACTGAGGGAGAATTTAGCATGGCCAATGTATCCAACCAGCACGTCTTTCGGACTGCGGGAGGAAACCGGAGTACCTGGAGGAAACCCACGCAGACACGGGGAGAATGTGCAAACTCCACATAAGCAGTGAGCTGGCGACTAGGGAATTTTCACTGTAACTTCATTGCAGTGTGAATGTAAGCTGACTTGTGCCTAATAAATAAACTTAAACTTTTGAACAAAAGCTTGCTCAGTGAGGTATGTTTTAAGGAGTAAAAGCAAATTACTGCGGATGCTGGAATCTGAAACCAGAAGAGAGAATGCTGGAAAATCTCAGCAGGTCTGGCAGCATCTGTAAGGAGAGAAAAGAGCTGACGTTTCAAGTCCAGATGACCCTTTGTCAAAGCTTTGTCTGGACTCGAAACGTCATGTTTTAAGGAGTGTTTTCTTGGAGTGGGAGGCAGAGAGGCAGAGTGGTTTAGGGTGGGAATTCCAGAGCTCAGAGCCCAGGCACCTGAAGATAAGGTCACCAATGGGGGAATGATTAGCATCGAGGTGGCCGGAATTGGAGGAGCGCTGATATAGAACCATAGAAACTAGAAGCAGGGGTAGGCCATTCGGCCTTTCGAGCTTGCTTTGCCATTCATTTTGATCATGGCTGATCATCAAATTCAATATCCTGATCACCCCTTCCCCCCATATCCCTCGATCCCTTTAGCCCCAAGAGCTATATCTAATTTCTTCTTGAAATCACACAATGTTTTGGCCTCAATTACTTTCTGTGGGAATGAATTCCACACATTCACCACCCTCTGGGTGAAGAAATTTCTCCTCAGCTCAGTCCTTATCCTCAAACTATGACCCCTCGCTCTGGACTTCCCCCCCACCATTGGGAACATTCTTTCTGAATCTACCCTGTCAAACTCTGTTGTAATTTTATAAATTTCTATGAGATCCCCCCTCACTCTTCTAAACTCCAGTGAATATAATCCTAACCGACTTTGTCTCACCTCATACGATAGACTTGCCATCCCAGGAATCAGCTTGGTAAACCTTTGCTGTATTCGCTCTATAGCAAGGACATCCTTCCTCAGATAAGGACACCAAAACTGCACACAATACTCCAGGTGTGGCCTCACCAACGCCCTATACAATTGCAACAAAACATCCCTATCCCTATACTCCAATCCTCTCACTATGAAGGTCCAACATACCATTTCTTGCCTGCTGTACCTGCACGCTTACTTTCAGCAACTGATGCACGAGGATTCCAAGGTCTCGTTGAGTATCTGCCTCTCTCAATTTACACCCATTCGAATAATAATCTGTCTTCCTATTATTGCTACCAAAGTGGATAACCTCACATTCATATCTTTGGAGGGTTGTGGGGCTGAGGAGATTGCAGAGATAGGGAAGAGTGAGGCCATGGAAGGATTTGGAAGCAAGGGTGAAATCTTGAAAACCATGGTGTTGCTTCAAGGGAACCAATATAGGTCAATAGTGAATGATGGGCGAAGTTAGGATACAGATGGAAAAACTTTGGAAGACCTGACGTTTAGCCTCCATTTTCCACAGACTGGATGTGAGCTGAATTCCAGAAAAAAAATCCTGCCCACAACATGCAAATGAGCCAACCCCAGAAACAGATCAATTTTACTACACTCAAAGGCAAATCATTCAGAAATGCACAACTGTCTGGTACGAGAGGGGAGAAAAACTGTTCCCCTGCTCCAAAACTGAAAAGTGGCAATGCGGTTCCAGGACATTCCTCTTTTCAGTTAACCTTTTGTCTGCTGTTATTTCTCTCTCTCCGGTTCACACATTCACAGATCATAGAAACCCTACAGTGCAGAAGGAGGCCATTCGGCCCATCGAGTCTGCACCGACCACAATCCCACCCAGGCCCTATACCCACATATTTTGCTCACTAATCCCTCTAACCTATGCATCTCAGGACTCTAAGGGGCAATTTTTAACCTGGCCAATCAACCTAACCCGCACATCTTTGGACTGTGGGAGGAAACCGGAGCACCCGGAGGAAACCCACGCAGACACGAGGAGAATGTGCAAACTCCACACAGACAGTGACCCGAGCCGGGAACCGAACCCGGGACCCTGGAGCTGTGAAGCAGCAGTGCTAACCACTGTGCTACCGTGCTGCCCCTACATAAAAGACAGTTAAGCCTCCTCACTCATTACAAAATATATTTGCAATGTGAAAAAGTCAAATGCAACCTTTCATTCACCGCCCATGCACTGTCAATGTCCGATCGATTACATTGTTAGTTTATTTATTCGTGTCACAAGTAGGCTTACATTAACACTGCAATGAAGTTACTGTGAAAATCCCCCTAGTCGCCACACTCCCGCACCCGTTCGGGTACACTGAGGGAGAATTTAGCATGGCCAATGCACCCTGACCAGCACGTCTTTCAGACTGCGGGAGGAAACCGGAGCACCCAGAGGAAACCCACACAGACACGGGGAATACGTGCAGACTCCACACAGACAGTGACCCAAGCTGGGCATTGAACCCGGGTCTCTGGCACTGTGAGGCAGCAGTGCTAACCACTGTGCCACCGTGCTGCTTTGTTAATGTCAGCTACATTGTTAAAGCTATGAGAAACAGGTGAACACATATAAATAGGCTGTAGCTGTGGGGAGTGGAAGGAGAGCTGTGAGACTCAACAAGTCAGTAAGCTTTCTCAATGAAGAAAAGCTGTGTGACTCAGTTTTTGATCCACCAAACGGCTTGGATCCTCTTAACAGGCTGAGCATGCTCAGAACTCTGTATTTGACCCCCCCACCCCCCACCCATCCCTCACCACGCCCAGAGCAATCAGGGCAATTCAGCACTTTGACTAAACTAAGATGTAAGACAGAAAGATATTGGTGTATTCCGATTCCCCACCTGGTTCAGTTTCTCAGTAAAGTTCCCAGATGAGGGTGTGTGTGCGTTTTTCAGCGTCTGCCATTTAGCAATGGTGTAGTGGTTTGGAATGTTAATAGAATTTTTATTCAACCATTACCCTTCTTTTCATATCTCTTCCACCACATTCCCCCCTTACCCACTGAACGTGTTAGCTCACTTTTGTTCCTGTATCATCATTACATGCTTGCATGTTTTAACGTGATTATTTCATCCGGATATGAAATTTTCAGTGTGAGCTACTCTGAAATTCAACCTTCTGGCTGCAGAACTGTTTCTTGAATAAATGCCATTAGTTCATACTTATTCTCTGGTCTCAGTGTACAGCCACATCTCATTGACTCCCCGATAGAATTAACATACAGAGGGATCCAGGTGTACACATCTACAGTCCCCTGAGAGTGGCAACAGAAGTGGATAACATGGTCGTGAAGGTGTATGGCATGCTTGCCTTCATCGGTTGGGGCATAGAGTATAAAAATTGGCAGGTCATGTTGCAGCTGCATAGAACTTTAATTAGGCCACATCAGGAATATTGCATACAGTTCTGGTTGCCACACTACCAAGAGGATGTGGAGGCTTTGGAGAGGATAAGAAAATGTTTATCAGGATGTTGCCTGGTTTGGAGGGTATTAGCTATGAGGAGAGGTTGGAGAAACTTAGTTTGTTTTCCCTTGAACGTCGGAGGCTGAGGGGCGACCTGGATAGAGGTTTACAAACTTGTGAGAGGCACGGATAGAATGGATAGTCTGAGTCTTTTTCCCAGGTGGAAATGTCAATTACTCGGGGGCATAGGTTTAAGGTAAAAGGGGGAAAGTTTAAAGGAGATGTGAGAGGCAAGTGTTTTACACAGAGGGTGGTAAATGCCTGGAATGGTCTGCCAGAGGAGGTGGTAGAAGCAGATGCAATAGCAACGTTTAAGAGGCATCTCGACAGATACATGGATAGGCTGGGAATAGAGGGATACGGACTGCGTAGAGGCAAAAGGTCTTTAGTTTAGAGAGCATCGTGTGTTGATGCCGGCTTGGTGGGCCGAAGGGCCTGCTCCTGTTCTTTGTTCTTAGATACTCTGTTACTGATTTACTCTGTCCAATAATTGCCATAAGGTCTTAAAATGTACTTGGATCTTCTACCTTCTGTTTAAAGAGTTGATGCATTTTATCAAGAGTTTCTGTTAGAAATGTAACTCAAAATTGCATTAATTTAAACTGAGAAAAAATACATGATTATTTCCATCATTTTATAAAAGAAGTTGTCACTTTGCCCCCACTGTGGCTGATCTTGGTGGATTGGAGTGACTGGAAAGATAGGCCATTCATTCATCCTGTCCTATCACCGCTGGTTATGCATTAGTGTTTTCTTGTGCTGGAGCGGAACCCTTTTGCATTGTTCTGGTCATTAGCCCAGATTCTCAGGAGAGAAATCATCTGAGTCTACTTGCTCCAAGGAGTCAAGAGATTAAAGGAGATCTTGCATTTCCAAAGTGCCTGTCACTCCCCCAGTACAACCCAAAACACTTCACAGCTAATACACTGTCGTCATTGTTGTAATGCAGAAAATGTAGCAGCCTATTCACTCAAAGCAAGCTCCCAAAATATACTAAAGGGATAATGACAAGGTAATCATTTGTTAGTGATGTTGGTTAAGGGGTAAATATCGGCTGAGGCACTGGAAATAACTCCTCTGTATTTTATTCTTCAAAATAGCACCATTGGATTACTTTATGACCATTTGAAAGGGCCTCAATTTAATATTGCATCTTGAAAGACTGTGCTCCTGACAGTGCAACACTCCCTTAATACTGCACTGGAACGTTAGGTTAGATACCGGAGAAGAGGGTTCTTTTAAAATTGATCATCCCAGCAGTTCAGAGATCTATTAGCATTTATCCAACTGTTTTTAAATTTATTTATTTGTGTCGCAAGTAATACCAATGTCCAACTTCACACTGTAGCTATTTTATTTATTATTGATGTCACAAGTAGGCTTACATTAACACTGCAATGAAGTTACTGTGAAAATTCCCCAGTCGCCGCACTCCGGCTCCTGTTCGGGTACACTGAGGGAGAATTTAGCATGGCCAATGCACCCTAACCAGCACGTCTTTCGGACAGTGGGAGGAAACCGGAGCACCCGGAGGAAACCCACGCAGACACGAGGAGAACGTGCAGACTCCGCACGGTTAGTGACCCAAGCCGGGAATTGAACCCGGGTCCCTGGCACTGTGAGGCAGCAGTGCTAACCACTGTGGCACCGTGCCGCCCTGACCACTGTGACACCATGCCACCCTGACCACTGTGCCACTGTGCCACCCTGACCACTGTGGCACCGTGCCGCCCTGACCACTGCGCCACTGTGCCACCCTGACCACTGTGCCACTGTGCCACCCTGACCACTGTGCCACTGTGCCACCCTGACCACTGTGGCACCGTGCCGCCCTGACCACTGCGCCACTGTGCCACCCTGACCACTGTGGCACCGTGCCACCCTGACCACTGTGGCACCGTGCCACCCTGACCACTGTGGCACTGTGCCGCCCTGACCACTGTGGCACCGTGCCGCCCTGACCACTGTGGCACCGTGCCACCCGTATAGACCTATCTGAGCATTACTTTGTAAATTGAAAGGTCAAATCACCGGGACACAAAGCTGTCTTTAATGCAGCTCTGTGCATCTTCCCAACAACGTGCATTTGCTTGGGAAACTTTGACAAGTGATGTTTTGTTTCCGCTCTCAGGATGAGCCAACCTTGAACCCCCGTCTAGTGACCTGGCTGAAACATTTGAGTGGCACGGTGGTTAGCACAGCTGCCTCACAGCGCCAGGGACACAAGTACAACTCTCGGCTTGGGTCACTGTCTGTGTGGAGTCTGCACATTCTCCCCGTGTCTGCGTGGGTTTCCTCCGGGTGCTCCAGTTTCCTCCCACAGTCTGAAAGACGTGCTGGTTAGGGTGCATTGACCCGAACAGACACTGGACTGTAGCGACTAGATGTTAATGTAAGCCTTACTTGTGACTAATAAACTTTATTTCTGCGCGTGTGCGTGTGTGCACCCAAAGGAAATCCACGCAGACACCAGGAGAACGGGCAGACTCCGCACAGACAGTCACCCGAGGCCGGAATCGAACTTGTGTCCCTGGCGCTGTGAGGCAGCAGTGCTAACCACTGTGGCCAGCTTTGCGGTGCTTGAATCCTTGGTAGATTTCCTAATGAGGAGATAGATGGGACACATGTTCAGTGGTATTGTTATGGAGTGCATTGAACTTCCTGGTGATCATCTGCTGGTGGCTATGGGGGAGGGGGACAGGATAAAGAGATGAGAAGTTGAGATTGAGATGGGTTTAATACATCCAGGGTTTTCCCAGTGGTGGAAGCTCTTCCTTACCTCCAAGCTCTAAATTCTGATCACTTGTTCCTGTTTACAATTCAGACCGCTGTCCTGAATGTGTTGTGAGGGCTGGCACTGTGGATATTTATTGCAGAGATTGGTGGTTCAGTGATCTGTTACAGGGCCCCATGCCAACAATCACATTCAACAGAAACAGAAGAACAAACAGTAACTGGGACTTTAATAACATGTTATAAAAGCTGGCATCAGAGGAACATAAAAACTGATGGCCAGGTCTGGGTTTGCTTATGATGCTTAACTGGAAGTGAACCTTGCTTGACCTGCATTTAAATGATGCAATCCACTTGAATCCTAACAATACAGAGGGGATATTGCAGTGGATAAGGTGGGGAGATCTATTTATCAAGACCTCTCAAGTGGTGAATAAATGATGATGCTACTGGACACCTAGACTAATGCTCATGCCAGGGGAGGCAATGGCGTAGTGGTATTATCACTGGGCTAGTAATCCAGAGACCCATGGTAATGCTCTGGGGACCTGGGTTCGAATCCCACCGTGGCAGGTGGTGAAATTTGAATTCAATAAAAATCTGGAATTAAAAGTCTAATGATGATCGTGAAATGGTTGTCGTAAAAACCCATCTGGTTCACTTATGTCCTTTAGGGAAGGAAATCTGCTGTTCTTACCTGGTCTGGCCTACATGTGACTCCAGACCCACATCAATGTGGTTAACTCTTAAATACCCGCTGAAAGGGCAACAAGGGATGGACAATAAAATGCTGACCCAGCCATCGACCCACCCAGCCCATATCCCACGTAAGAATAAAAAAAGCTTGTGATATTTAAATTTAATTGGTTAGAGAAATGTGAAACTAAACAAAAAAGCGAGTATCAGTACTGGTGACCATGAAACTATCAGACACTGGTAAAAACCTGTCTGGTTCACTAACGTCCTTTAGGGAAGGAAATCTGCCATCCTTACCCAGTCTGGCCTACATGTGACTCCAGAGCCACAGCAATGACTCTTAACTGCCATCTGAAATGGCCCAGTGAGACACTCACTTGTAGTCAAGGTGGTGGCTCATCACCAACTCCTCAGGGGCAATTAAGGATGGGCAATAAATGGCCTGAGAGTCATGTCTGCAATCCATGAATGAACAACTCAAAAAATGGCTCCTAAAATATTTGTTCCACAATCATCATCACAGCAACAGATGATCTGATCGTTATCACATTGCTGTTTGTGGGATCTTGCTGTGCACACAGTAAGCTTGCTGCATTTTCTACATTGCAACCATGACCACACTTCCAAATGTCCTTTATTAGTTTAGAGAGTGCTAATTGGCTATCTACCTTTCTGTAATGAGCTCAGTAATGTGTCTTTGCATCTCACCAGTGCTGAGAAAAGAAGGTTTTTGAGTACACTGTGCGCCCTTTTCCCCCCAGCCCCCAAGACCACTGACCACGGATAGAAGTTATTCATTGATTGAGAAGCACTTTGGGATATTCGATGTGATCTCTCTGGTCAGGGAGCGAAGGGGCGAGTGTGTTTGGAGTGAGAAATTGTGGCGTTGCAGTGTTGTCTTTGTGATTGAAGTTGGCAAGTCGATGAGTGCTGAGGGAGGGTCAATGAGGTGGTGCCTCATCGAGAGGGTGAAGGTGCCCACGTATTGCCATTCATGTGAGTTTATGGAATCTCTCTCTGAACTGAAGCCAGGTCCTGGTAGCGATGCCGGGGAAACTGACCCATTCCACCACCCCTGTCCATGCCTGTCCTTGGGAGACAGCACCCCTCAGGAACACTTGCTCCCTTCTCCCACACACACACTTCTTCGATTAAAACCTCTTGCAACTCATCGGAGAATGACAGGCTGATCTTTCTCTTCAACCTGGCCCGCCAGAAGGTATTGTCTAAAGAATGTCCAGCAGGATCCATTCTCCTTCTGTACAACATGTCCCCTTTGCACTTCATCCACTCTGCAACTCATTCCCCACCTCACCAACCTCGAACAAACCCAGAGGTATAACCCAGCCTCCAAACTAATGTCCCCGAGGTTAAGCCATCAATAATTTCTTTCCAAATCTGCATCAACTACACGGCAGACAAATTGAATTTCTCGTGGTAAACAGTGCACCCGATGCTATTTTCACCCATTAGATCTCAAACTTGGAATACACTAAAAAAAAGAGTTATAGCCTTAATTTAAATTGTACAATGCACATTTGGAAATTTATTAGGAGAAATTGCAAGGTTAAAATCTAATTTTGGGCTTCAGATGATGCTCATGAGTTGCCTGAGCTTTTGTCTTGTAGTTTTGACGCTGTTTGAACTCTGAGGTTAAATTGTAGCCTTTTTACAGTCAGTTATTTAATTTTATTTGTGGTCAGTCCAACCGTCCACACATGGAATCCACTGGAGAATTTTCACAGTAACTTCATTGCAGTGTTAATGTAAGCCTACTTGTGACACTAATAAATAAACTTTAATTTTTAGAATTTGGATTTCAGATGCAATCCACTTATTGGATCTAACGCCCCCTCAACTCACCACAATCCAAAACCCTTTGAGAGTCCTGATAATTTCAGTTAAATGTTGACGTGTGATTCAATCCTTCCAAGGTTGTGGTGTCCATTATCCGAGTGGTATAAAATAAATGAGGTGTTGCGGAGGTCCACGCAACGATTCAATGTCTCCGTGGAAACGGGTAGGCTGAGAGTACGATGGCGAGAAGAAGGAAAGGTCACCAGAGAGAGCAAGTAATTTCCTAGTTTGGGAGTATTTCCTGTCAGTAACGCTCCCTGACCCTGGGCCATGGAGACCTCCAGTGGAAACCAATTCTATCCCAAGGTGTTGATCTGCTTTTGTAACAGAGAGCCATGTGACAATGTCTTACACCCTCATTATATTACCTTCATTCCCCTTTCTACAAAATGATTCAATTTCACATTATGAGCCTTAACATGTAGAAAATTGCAGGAAATTAAATTTCCAATGGAACTACATTTCCGGATTTAATATAATTTACAGGTAGACCTCGCTGCGTATTCAGAGTAGGAAATTCATTCGATTAACTCGATTTTTCTGTTCTAATTAGAACAAATTCTTTATGGTTTTTAGCTACGTGGGTAGCTTTACTGTCCGCTGAAACAACATTAACACGTGTAGGAGCTCTGAGTAATAATTCACGCCCATCTGTGAAATGACGCTGAACAGCAGGCTAAGTTTGAAGGTTCATTTAAAAGATATGCTTAAGGTTCTGTTGGGAATTGCAAGCCGGTAGAATCAGCAGAAGGCATGTGGAATTGCTTTGCTGCTTACTGTGATAGCAAATTCAGCCTCATTTACTGTAAACACCTCATTGCTGTCTTGTTCATAGCTCATGCACACAACAGGAGTGCATCCTAGGAACAGGGTATACGTTTAGGAACATAGGTGCTGCGTACAACCCCCACTAATCATTCACTTGGATCATGTTTGCAGGAATGTGAGTGCAACTCAACCCTCAAACAGCAACACAAAGTCCAATATTTTTTCAAAGATAGGGCTGATGTGTAGCCAGGAAGGAATTTTTTGCAGCCTCCTTTGTGGGGTCTTAGTTGTCTCAGCCAGTAAAACTGTTGCATTTGTCACACTCCAAATCACTTCAATCTAACCAGTCTGGAGCCGGAGTGTGGCGACTTCTTGCGAACTGTCCCCCAGTATACCCTCGAATTCTATCCTTTATTCTCATTACTACATTCTGCACCCTCACCTTTCCTTCTCCCTTATGTACTCTATGAACTCTGGGGCGGCACAGTAGCGCAGTGGTTAGCACTGCTGCTTCATAGCTCCAGGGTCCCGGGTTCAATGCTCGGGTCACTGTCTGTGTGGAGTTTGCACATTACCCTCGTGTCTGCGTGGGTTTCCTCCGGGTGCTCCAGTTTCCTCCCACAGTCCAAAGATGTGCGGGTTAAGTTGATTAGCCAGGTTAAAAATTGCCCCTTAGAATCCTAAATTGCGTAGGTTAGAGGGATTAGCGGGTAAATATGTGGGGGTAGGGCCTGGGTGGGATTGTGGTCGGTGCAGACTCGATGGGCCGAATGGCTTCCTTCTGCACTGTAGGGTTTCTATGGTTCTATGGTATGTTTTGTCTGTATGGCGTGCAGGAAACAATACTTTTCACTGTATCCCAGTACATGTGACAATAATAAATCAAATCAAATCAAATCACAAAACAATACTCATGATTGTTTCGAATCTACAACACCTGGCACTTACCTGCACTCAATTTTACCTTATAATTCTTTTATTCTTTCACTGGCTGGGCCAGCATTTATTGCCCATCCCTATTTATTGCCCTTGAACTGAAGGCCATTTCAGAAGGCACTTAAGAGTCACCCACATTGCTGTGGCTCTGGAGTCATATGTACTAGGTAACTGGGTAGCTAGAACTAGTTTTTAACATCTAGCTGTCATGGTCACTATTACTAATACCGGGTTTATTTTCCAGATTTATTAACTGAATTTCAATTCCACCAGCTCTCGTCATGGGATTTGAACTCATGACCCATTAGCCAGGCCTTTCGATTACTGGTCCAGTGACATTACCACGACATCGCCGTCTCCCTCAATGTCCTTAGTTGTTTCCTCAGGACTCTCTGGGTGCGATTTTCCGGTTTTGCTCGCTCCAAGACTGGAAAATCCCGCCCAAGATCAATGGATCTTTGCATGGTCCGTCCCGCCTACTACAATTCCCGTGGCAGGCAGGACAGGAAAATTCCACCCTCTGTCTTTACCATCCCACCACTATGACCAGGGAAACTGAACAAGATGCTTCAAATTTCTTGACCCACGTGTCGCTTCAGCAATCTAACCTCTGGGCAATGCGTCCTGGACTGACATCATCCCCAGAGCCAGGTCCTGCTTGCTTCCTTCCCCTTGGCCAATTCCTAATTCTCCTGCAACACTGACTTTGGACACACTGAGTGGAATTATCCTATCCTACCCGGCACGGGAATCGTAGTGCGCGGGGCAAGACCATGCAAAGGTCTGTTGACCTTGGGTGGGATTTTCCGGTCTTGGGGCAAGCACAGTCGGAGAATCTCGCCCACTGCTTTTCAAATAGAATGAATCCCTCGACCTTACTTATCACTCGAACATGTTCCTTCACTCCAACACTCCCGATGCTGGTTGTGAGTCAACAGGCCCAACATTGATGCCAAAATACAATCAGGTGATTGGCTTGTCCACTCTGATTGGATGTATTCATGGAGGTTTCACCCAATAGCCCCTCCCCCCAAACCTGCCTCATTGGACATCCATCGCCTCCAACCTCACCAATCAGAAAGCAAACAGAATCTTCATCAACTAATTCATTGGCTCTCGACGTCCAAATCAACATTCCATCTCCAAACATTTACAGTTAATACAAGTTCAAAGGAAACAAAAAGAAAAACACAAGATTTTTATCACAACTCTTATGATTTCATAGAATTATAGAATGGTTACAACAAAGGAGGCCATTCAGCTCATTATATCTGCCCATCTAATTCCACTTGCCCGCTGTAATAACACTCACAAAGTCCATGGGGAATCATTGATTGATCGACCTGAAGGCCTCATTGGGTATGAGTTCCCCTGGTAACAGGCAGTGGTCTTCCCAGCTGGAACTCATTTCCTGAGCCTTTTATAAGGCAGGCCCAGGACTGGGCCTGCTGACCTGTAGTCTCAGGCAGGGACACGTGTGTGTGTACCACAGTAGTGCTTTTACTTTGCATTCAGTATTAGATTATACTCCTTTCCAGTCAGGCTTCCTGAGTGATCACATCTGCTCTTTTCCTTAGCCCTGTAAATCTTTCCTCTACCAATAATGATCGCCTAGGTTCCTCACAGCATTATCCGAGCGATTCCTGGAGACTCTGGGCTAATCCTGGAGGACAGGCAGCCACATTGTGTGCCTATTGAAATATCTGAATGTGCTGAAGCGAATGGAACATATTCTTCCAAAGAGTTCCAACGAAGAGTGACATTGGACTCGAAATGTTAACTCTGCTTCTCTCTCCACAGATGCTGCCAGACCTGCCACATTTTAAAAATTTATTTATTAGTGTCACAAGTAGGCTTACATTAACACTGCAATGAAGTTACTATGAAAATCTCCTAGTCGCCACACTCCAGCACTTGTTCAGTGTTAGAATGTAACTGGTGACAACTTTGTATTGGATGTAATGTGGCCAATGGTAACAAGCTGTAAGGGTCAGCTGACCCAGTAAACCATGGAACCAATTACAGAATGATGTGATGGTCAGCTGACCAGGTGACTCACCATAAGTAAGAACCTGTTTGGAATTGTGGGAAGATTGGAGTGGCTCAGGGCGAAGCCCCTAGCTTGGAGTATTGATGTGTCTTTGATTTATAAGTTGGAGTAAGTTTTGTTCTATTTTTATTGTCTGCATTTGAAGAGTTCCTTTTGAAGAAACATTGGGCACACTGAGGGAGAATTTAGCACGGCCAATGCACCTAACCAGTACGTCTTTCAGATTGTGGGAGGAAACCGGAGCACCCGGAGGATACCCACGCAGACATGGGAGAATGTGCAAACTCCACACAGACAGTGACCCAAGCCGGAAATCAAACCCGGGTCCCTGGCGCTGTGAGGCAGCAGTGCTAACCACTGTGCCACCGTGCCATCCATCGCCCCCAGCACTTTTCTGTTTTATCTTCCATTTGAAACATCTCCTCAGAAGCCAGTGTACCTTCACCGGACTCCCTCCATTCCACTCCCAGAGTGTGTCAGGTACACAGTCTGAATCCAGAGTACCAGTGGACCGGACACTCCCATATTTATATACAGATGAGGCTCCCTAATTAGACAGGCAATTCTGACCTCAATCAGGGAGTTCGTACTCCAAGAGGACAACACCATGGGGCCTCAATGAAGTCATTACACGATATGTGACAAATTCTTTCTTTATATTGCAAGCAGCTGACAGCTGATTTATTAATGAGATCAGTCGCTCCGATTGCATGCCTTCTCCAGGAGAGAAAGAATTGCTCATTGAACTAGACTGAGGGAAAATCTGAAAGGTGTTTAAGATCAGATGACTGTGTGGTTTTGTGATTTGATTATTGATTTGATTTATTATTGTCACATGTATTGATAATGAGTGAAAAGTATTGTTTCTTGCACGTTATACAGACAAAGCATACCGTTCATAGAGAAGGAAAGGAGAAAGTGCAGAATGTAGTGTTACAGTCATAGCTAGGGTGTAGAGAAAGATCAGCTTAGTGCGAGGTAGTCCAGTCTGATGGAAGAAGCTGTTCTTGAATTGGTTGGTACGTGACCTCAGATTTTTGTATCTTTTTCCCGGAAGGTGGAAGATTCACCCCGGCCAGCGAGTGTGGTTCCAGTCCTCTCGATTGTTGCGTTTTCCCGGCTGGCGATGGTTAGTTCCACCCAACATCAGGAAGGAGGTCGAACTCACTGGAGGATGGAGCTGGGAGGAGCTGAGTGATATTGGCAAGTGGGGCTGTTTTCCCCCCCAACCCGCGACAGCTCTGTGTTCCCCGCAGCCTGTCGCATTATTAAGTCGGATGATCCCAACGAGTGCATGAGCTGTGTCAGGGAATGAAGCATCATCATTAAGAACCAGAATTTCTTGATGATTAAGGCTGGAACTAATGATGCACATTTCCTTCAGCATGATTTCTGTCTGATTGTGTGGATGCTTCATTAGCATTGCCTCGACTAACGAGGTGTAGCTGTAATGAAGCAGTTTTATGTCAAACAGCATGATTGATAAAGAGCTTTACACACTAAAAGAAATTTAAAATATAATTACAATTAGAACTGGTTGGGTAAAGTTATTATGGGACTGCTTAAGGGGTAGTTGAAGTTCGGTATAATGTCAAGTTGTAAAATTAACACATCAAAACATAAAATGTGAATTGCGGTAATATTGATTACGCAGGGTGTTTTTTTTAAGGAGTGCTTCAGCTGAGCAACTGTTCTCAAAATGAGTTTGCACCATTTGCTGTTGTTATGATCTTTTATGCAGCTGGATTTGCAGAGATGTAACTCCGAGTGGGAGCAAGTGGCTGGCAGAGGCTGAGAGAGTGGTTACACAGTCTGTCCTGGTACACTCTGTCCTCTTTTATGATTAATACTGAAAAGCAGCTTTTTGTCGATGATTATCTATTGGCCATGACAGCAGCCTGTTTAATTTTAAAAATAACAAAAGATGAATAATTTAAAACTAAAGGCTCCTGCCAATAAAGCAAAAAAAAACAGCCAGCAATAAACAAGGCCTCTTAAGCAGCCAGTGTGCACTGCGTATTATTTATTTGATATAAATGGCACAAATGTTTTTTTGTCCCTTTCACCACAGGTTATTTATTAATGACAAACAGAAGCCAGATATCACACAAGATAATCAGAAGGTCATTCAGTCTGTACTCCGACGGATATAGATAGTCTGAGGACTCTGGGTCTGGATTCATAGAATCATACAGTTCAGAAGGAGGCCATTCGGCCCATCGAGTCTGCACCAGCAACGATCCTACCCAGGCCCTGTCCCCATTACCCCATGCATTTACCCAAGCTAATCCCCCTGACACTAAGGGCCTGATTTTACCATTTCGAGTCTAAGTGCCGAATCCGGGCGTCAAATAGATCTGAGCCCGGAATCCTCTTTCCAGCGCGCCCATACACGTTTTGCCGGCTCCGGTTCGATTCGCGCTGTGGGCGGGGCTTAGCGCTGCCGGAACGATCGGAGCTCTGGACTGCGCATGCGCAGTTCGAAAAAAAATTTGAAGCAGCGCACCCGGGCGGGGAGAAAAAAGCAGAGGGAGCGGCTCTCTGACCCAGATCATCAGGAGTGGCAGGGTGGGGGGGGGGGGGGGGGGGGGGGGAGGAGGAGAGGGGGTGTGACGGGTCCATCTGGCTCACCAAGTCAGTTACAATACTGCGTTCAGCATCGACTGAACCATCTTGGATACAAAGGATAACGGCATTAGGGTTCTGCATGTAAGCCTTGCTTATGCTAAAAATTATATCCTTGGTGTCGGCAGCCATTCCTGATGTTACAGCACTGATAACACCAGGAAGATCGACCAGTACCATTCATTATCCTTTGTACCCAAGGTGGTTCAGTCAATGCTGAACGCAGTATTGTAACTGACTTGGTGAGCCAGATGGACCCACAAGGCAGAAGGGCCATCTTTGTGTTGACCAAAGTGGATCTAGCTGAGGAACATACAGCTTATCTTGCTAACGGAAGGATGGTGGAGGGAGACCAGCGATCGAGGTAGGTTGGGGGTGTGCTCTGCCGAGGGGGGCCTACCTCCCAGGGGGCCGGATCCCGGGGGAGTGGGGGGGGGGGCGTCTGCTGGGGGAGGGCCTGCCTCCCAGGGGGGTCTGATCCGGGGTGGGGGGGGTCTGCCGGGGTGGTTAGCGGGGGGACCGCGAAGGCTGGTCGAGGAGGATGGTGACTTCACAAGGGCAGAGAGGGCTTCGGAGGTTCCCCTGCAGAATAGAAATCCGCTTCGGACTTTTATTTTGCAGGTCGCTAAAAGCACGGATTCGGATCGTTCGAGAAGACGGTAAAGTGGGATTTGGCGGTAGAGTTGGGCACGCGGTTCATTTAGTCGATTTAAATGCATGCTAATGCATTTAAATTGTCGGGCCGCCTGATTCGGGTGCGGGCCGGACCCGCGCCCGAATCGGGTGTCGGTAAAGCTGCGATCTGCTCGGAATCAGGTGCAGAACGCGGCATAGGCCCGACGACCAACTTTACTGCGATTTCGCACCCGGAAACAGGTGCGAAGTTTTGGTAAAATCGGGCCCTAAGGGTTAATTTAGCACGGCCAATGCACCTAACCAGCACATCTTTCAGACTGCGGGAGGAAGCCGGAGCACCCGGAGGAAACCCACGCAGACACGGGGAGAATGTGCAAACTCCACGCAGACAGTGACCCAGGCCGGGAATTGAACCCGGGACCCTGGCGCTGTGAGGCAGCTGTGCTAACCACTGTGCCACCATACCTCGATGGAGTTTAGAAAAATGAGGGGGGATCTCGTTGAAACATACAGAATACTGAAAGGCCTGGATAGAGCGGACGTGGGGAAGATGTTTCCATTAGTTGGAAAAACTAGGATTCGAGAGCACGGCCTCAGAGTAAAGGGATGACCCTTTAGAACCGAGATGAGGAGGAATTTCTTCAGCCAGAGGGTGGTGAATCTGTGGAATTCATTGCCACAGAACTCTGTGGAGGCCAGGTCATTGAGTTTATTTAAGAACAGAGATAGATAGCTTCTTGATTGGTAAGGGGATCAAAGGTTATGGGGAAAAGGTGGGAGAATGGGGTTGAGAAACTTATCAGCCATGATAGAATGGTGGAGCAGACTCGATGGGCCGAATGGCCTAATTCTGCTCCTATGTCTTATGGTCTTATGGTTATAAAATCAAATGTGTGCTTCTTGGGTTTGTACATGTGAGTCAGCTATGGTACAGCTGGTAGCCTTGTGTCCCTGTGTCAGAAAGTTCTGGGTTCAAGTCTCCCTCGTGAACTTGTGCACCAAAATCCAGGCTGGCTTTTCGGTGGCAGTTAT
>NW_027591558.1:70000-75000 GCF_964213995.1 Mustelus asterias | reverse complement strand
CTCTCACACACACACACACTCTCTCTCACACACACGCACACTCTCTCTCTCTCTCTCTCACTCACACACTCTCTGACACACTCTCTCTCACACTGTCTCACACACACTCTCTCTCTCTCTCTCTCTCACACACACACACTCTCTTTGTCTCTCACACATACACTTTCTCTCTCACACACACTCTCTCTCTCAGACACTCTCTCTCTCTCTCTCACACACACCCTCTCTCACACACACTCTCTTTATCACACACACTCTCTCTGTCTCTCTCTCTCACACACACACACACACACACTCTCTCTCTCTCTCTCTCTCACCCACACACACTCTATCCCTCACACTCTCTCTTTCTCCCTCTCACACACACACACATTCTCACATTCTGTCTCTCTCTCACACTCTCTCTCTCTCACATACACTCTGTCACACACACACTCTCTTTCACACACACTCTCTATCTCTCACATTCTCTCGTGCTCTCTCTCACACACACATTCACACTCTGTCTCACACTCTCACTCTCTCACACACACACAAAGTCTCTCAAACACACTCTCTCTCTCACACACACTCTCACGTACTCACTCTTTCTCCCTCACACACACTCTCTCACACACACACTGTCTTTATCACACACACTCTCTCTCTCTCTCTCACACACACACACACTCTCTCCCAAACACACTCGCGCGCACTCTCTCTCTCGCGCGCACACACTCTCTCTCGCGCGCACACACTCTCTCTCGCGCGCACACACTCTCTCTCGCGCGCACACACTCTCTCTCTCTCTCGCGCACACACTCTCTCTCGCGCGCACACTCTCTCTCTCGCGCGCACACTCTCTCTCTCGCGCGCACACTCTCTCTCTCGCGCGCACACTCTCTCTCTCTCTCTCGCGCACACTCTCTCTCTCTCGCGCGCACACTCTCTCTCTCGCGCGCACACTCTCTCTCTCTCGCGCGCACACACTCTCTCTCTCTCGCGCACACACTCTCTCTCTCTCTCGCGCACACACTCTCTCTCTCTCTCTCGCGCACACTCTCTCTCTCTCTCGCGCACACTCTCTCTCTCGCGCGCGCACACTCTCTCTCGCGCGCACACTCTCTCTCTCGCGCGCACACTCTCTCTCTCGCGCGCACACTCTCTCTCTCTCTCGCGCGCACACTCTCTCTCTCTCGCGCGCACACTCTCTCTCTCTTGCGCACACACTCTCTCGCGCACACACTCTCTCTCTCTCGCGCACACACTCTCTCTCTCTCTCGCGCACACACTCTCTCTCTCGCGCGCACACTCTCTCTCGCGCGCACACTCTCTCTCGCGCACACTCTCTCGCGCGCACACACTATCTCTCGCGCGCACTCTCTCTCGCGCGCGCACACTCTCTCTCGTGCGCACACACTCTCTCGCGCGCACACACTCTCTCGCGCGCACACACTCTCTCTCGCGCGCACACACTCTCTCTCGCGCGCACACACTCTCTCGCGCGCACACACTCTCTCTCGCGCGCACACTCTCTCTCTCGCGCGCACACTCTCTGTCTCTCGCGCGCACACTCTCTCTCTCTCGCTCGCGCGCTCACTCTCTCGCGCGCACACTCTCTCTCTCTCGCGCGCACACTCTCTCTCTCTCTCGCGCACACGCTCTCTCTCTCTCGCGCACACACTCTCTCTCTCTCTCGCGCACACACTCTCTCTCTCTCTCGCGCACACACTCTCTCTCTCGCGCACACTCTCTCTCCCTCGCGCGCACACTCTCTCTCTCGCGCGCACACTCTCTCTCTCGCGCGCACACACTCTCTCTCGCGCGCACACTCTCTCTCTCGCGCGCACACTCTCTCTCTCTCGCGCGCACACTCTCTCTCTCTCTCGCGCGCACACTCTCTCTCTCGCGCGCACACTCTCTCTCTCTCGCGCGCACACTCTCTCTCGCGCGCACACTCTCTCTCTCTCGCGCGCACACTCTCTCTCTCTCGCGCGCACACACTCTCTCTCTCTCTCGCGCACACACTCTCTCTCTCTCGCGCACACACTCTCTCTCTCTCTCGCGCACACACTCTCTCTCTCTCTCGCGCACACTCTCTCTCTCGCGCGCACACTCTCTCTCTCTCGCGCGCACAATCTCTCTCTCGCGCGCAGACTCTCTCTCTCTCTCTCGCGCGCACACTCTCTCTCGCGCGCACACTCTCTCTCTCTCGCGCGCACACTCTCTCTCTCTCGCGCGCACACTCTCTCTCTCTCGCGCGCACACTCTCTCTCTCTCGCGCGCACACTCTCTCTCTCTTGCGCACACACTCTCTCTCGCGCACACACTCTCTTTCTCTCGCGCACACACTCTCTCTCGCGCACACACTCTCTCTCTCTCTCGCGCACACACTCTCTCTCTCTCTCGCGCGCACACTCTCGCGCGCACACTCTCTCGCGCGCACACTCTCTCTCGCGCGCACACTCTCTCTCGCGCGCACACTCTCTCTCGCGCGCACACTCTCTCTCGCGCGCACACTCTCTCTCGCGCGCACACTCTCTCTCGCGCGCGCACACTCTCTCTCGCGCGCGCACACTCTCTCTCGCGCGCGCACACTCTCTCTCGCGCGCGCACACTCTCTCTCGCGCGCACACACTCTCTCGCGCGCACACACTCTCTCTCGCGCGCACACTCTCTCTCGCGCACACACTCTCTCTCTCGCGCACACACTCTCTCTCGCGCACACACTCTCTCTCGCGCACACACACTCTCTCTCGCACACACACTCTCTCTCGCACAGAGACTCTCTCTCGCACACACACTCTCTCTCGCACACACACTCTCTCGCACACACACTCTCTCTCGCACACACACTCTCTCTCGCGCGCACACACACTCTCTCGCGCACACACTCTCTCTCGCGCGCACACTCTCTCTCGCGCGCACACTCTCTCGCGCGCACACTCTCTCTCGCGCGCACACTCTCTCTCGCGCGCACACTCTCTCTCGCGCGCACTCTCTCTCGCGCACACTCTCTCTCGCGCGCACACACTCTCGCGCGCACACACTCTCTCTGGCGCGCACACTCTCTCTCGCGCGCACACTCTCTCTCGCGCGCACACTCTCTCTCGCGCACACACTCTCTCTCTCGCGCACACACTCTCTCTCGCGCACACACTCTCTCTCGCGCACACACACTCTCTCTCGCACACACACTCTCTCTCGCACAGAGACTCTCTCTCGCACACACACTCTCTCTCGCACACACACTCTCTCGCACACACACTCTCTCTCGCACACACACTCTCTCTCGCGCGCACACACACTCTCTCGCGCACACACTCTCTCTCGCGCGCACACTCTCTCTCGCGCGCACACTCTCTCGCGCGCACACTCTCTCTCGCGCGCACACTCTCTCTCGCGCGCACACTCTCTCTCGCGCGCACTCTCTCTCGCGCACACTCTCTCTCGCGCGCACACACTCTCGCGCGCACACACTCTCTCTGGCGCGCACACTCTCTCTCGCGCGCACACTCTCTCTCGCGCGCACACTCTCTCTCGCGCGCACACTCTCTCTCGCGCGCACACTCTCTCTCGCGCGCACACTCTCTCTCGCGCGCACACTCTCTCTCGCGCGCACACTCTCGCGCGCACACTCTCTCTCGCGCGCACACTCTCTCTCGCGGGCACTCTCTCGCGCGCACACTCTCTCTCGCGCGCACACTCTCTCTCGCGCGCACACTCTCTCTCGCGCCCACACTCTCTCTCGCGCGCACACTCCCTCTCGCGCGCACACACTCTCTCTCGCGCGCACACACTCTCGCGCGCACACACTCTCTCTCGCGCGCACACACTCTCTCTCGCGCGCACACACTCTCTCTCGCGCGCGCACACTCTCTCTCGCGCGCGCACACTCTCTCCCGCGCGCGCACACACTCTCCCGCACGCACACACTCTCTCTCGCGCGCACACTCTCTCTCGCGCGCACACACTCTCCCTCGCGCGCACACACTCTCTCGCGCGCACACACTCTCTCGCGCGCACACACTCTCGCGCGCACACACTCTCTCGCGCGCACACACTCTCTCTCGCGCGCACACACTCTCTCTCGCGCGCACACACTCTCTCTCGCGCGCACACACTCTCTCTCGCGCGCACACACTCTCTCTCGCGCGCACACACTCTCTCTCGCGCGCACACACTCTCTCTCGCGCGCACACACACTCTCTCGCGCGCACACACTCTCTCTCGCGCGCACACACTCTCTCTCGCGCGCACACACTCTCTCTCGCGCGCACACTCTCTCTCGCGCGCACACTCTCTCTCGCGCGCACACTCTCTCTCGCGCGCACACACTCTCTCTCGCGCGCACACACTCTCTCTCGCGCGCACACTCACTCTCGCGCGCACACTCACTCTCGCGCGCACACACTCTCTCTCGCGCGCACACACTCTCTCTCGCGCGCACACACTCTCTCGCGCGCACACACTCTCTCTCGCGCGCACACACTCTCTCTCGCGCGCACACACTCTCTCGCGCGCACACACTCTCGCGCGCACACACTCTCTCTCGCGCGCACACACTCTCTCGCGCGCACACACTCTCTCTCGCGCGCACACACTCTCTCTCGCGCGCACACACTCTCTCTCGCGCGCACACTCTCTCGCGCGCACACACTCTCTCGCGCGCACACTCTCTCTCGCGCGCACACTCTCTCTCGCGCGCACTCTCTCGCGCGCGCACACTCTATCTCGCGTGCACACACTCTCTCTCGCGCGCACACACTCTCTCTCGCGTGCACACACTCTCTCGCGCGCACACACTCTCTCTCGCGCGCACACACTCTCTCTCGCGCGCACACACTCTCTCGTGCGCACACACTCTCTCTCGCGCGCACACTCTCTCTCTCGCGCGCACACTCTCTCTCTCGCGCGCACACTCTCTCTCTCTCTCGCGCGCACACTCTCTCTCTCGCGCGCACACTCTCTCTCTCTCGCGCGCACACTCTCTCTCTCTCTCTCGCGCGCCCACTCTCTCG
>NW_027591558.1:57500-60000 GCF_964213995.1 Mustelus asterias | reverse complement strand
CGCTCTCTCTCTCTCACACACACAATTTCTCTCACTCTCTCTCTCTGTCTCTCACAGACACTCTGTCACACACACACTCTCTATCTCTCACACTCTCTCCCTCTCTCTCACACATACACTCTCTCTCTCTCACACTCTCTCCCTCCCTCACACACTCTCTCTCACACACACACTCTCTCTCACACACAGTCTCTCTCACACACTCTCTCTCTCACATACACACTCTCTCACGTACACACTCTCTCTGACACACACACAAATACACACTCTCTCACACACACAGACACACACATACACACTCTCTCACACACACACACAAATACACACTCTCTCTCACACACACACACAAATACACACTCTCTCACCCACTCTCTCTCTCTCACACACACACTCGCTCTCTCTCACACACAGACTTTCTCTCACATTCTCTCTCTCTCTCACACGCACACTCACTCTCACACACTCTCTCACACTCTATCTCACACACACACTCACACTCTCTCTCACACTCTCTCTCACATGCACTCGTTCACACACATAGTCTCTTTCTCACACACACTCTCTCTCACACACACTCTCCCTGTCACACACAGTCTCTCTCACACACACACCCTCTCACACTCTCTCTCGCACACACTCTTTCTCCCACACACTCTCTCTCTCACACACACACACACACTCTCTCTCTCACACACACTCTCTCTCTCACACCCACTCTCTCTCTCACACACACACACACCCAATCTCTGACACACTCTCACTCTCACACACACTGTCTCTCACTCACACTCTCTCTCACACACACACACACACACTCTCTTACACACACACTCTCTTACACACACACTCTCTGACACACTCTCTCTCACACTGTCTCACACACACTCTCTCCCTCTCTCACACTGTCTCACACACACTCTCTCTCTCTCACACCCACCCACACACTCGCTCTTTGTCTCACACACACACACTTTCTCTCACACACACACACTCTCTCTCTCAGACACTCTCTCTCTCAGACACTCTCTCTCTCGCACACACTCTCTCTCTCGCACACACTCTATCTCTCGCACACACTCTATCTCTCGCACACACTCTCTCGCACACACTCTCTCTCTCGCACACACTCTCTCTCTCGCACACACTCTCTCTCTCGCACCACACTCTCTCTCGCACACACTCTCTCTCGCACACACTCTCTCTCTCGCACACACACACACACCCAATCTCTAACACACTCTCACTCTCACACACACTGTCTCTCACTCACACTCTCTCTCTCACACACACACACTCTCTTACACACACACTCTCTTACACACACACTCTCTGACACTCTCTCTCACACTGTCTCACACACACTCTCTCCCTCTCTCACACTGTCTCACACACACTCTCTCTCTCTCACACACACCCACACACTCGCTCTTTGTCTCACACACTTTCTCTCACACACACACTCTCTCTCTCAGACACTCTCTCTCTCAGACACTCTCTCTCTCAGACACTCTCTCTCTCAGACACTCTCTCTCTCAGACACTCTCTCAGACACTCTCTCTCTCAGACACTCTCTCTCTCAGACACTCTCTCTCTCTCTCACATACACTCTGTCACACACACTCTCTCACACACTCTCTATCTCTCACGCTCTCTCACACACAGAATTTCTCTCTCTCTCACACTTTCTCTCTCACTCACACACAATCTCTCCCAGACACTCTTTCTCTATCTCACATACACTCTGTCACACACACACTCATTCTCTCACACACACTCTCTCACACTCTCTCTCTCACACACTCTCTCTCACACACTCTCTCTCACACACTCTCACACACTCTCTCTCACACACTCTCTCTCACACACTCTCTCTCACACACTCTCTCACACACTCTCTCTCACACACTCTCTCTCACACTCTCTCTCACACACTCTCTCACACACACTCTCTCTCACACTCTCACACACACTCTCTTTATCACACACACTCTCACACACACACACACACACAGACTCTCTCACACATCGACTTTGTCTCTCTCACACACACTCTTTCTCTCAGACACTCTCTCTCTCACACTGTCACACACACTCTCTCACACACTCTGTCTCTCACGCTCTCTCTCACACACACAATTTCTCTCACTCTCTCTCTCTGTCTCTCACAGACACTCTGTCACACACACACTCTCTATCTCTCACACTCTCTCCCTCTCTCTCACACATACACTCTCTCTCTCTCATACTCTCTCCCTCCCTCACACACTCTCTCTCACACACACCCACACACTCGCTCTTTGTCTCACACACACACACTTTCTCTCACACACACACACTCTCTCTCTCAGACACTCTCTCTCTCAGACACTCTCTCTCTCAGACACTCTCTCTCTCAGACACTCTCTCTCTCAGACACTCTCTCTCAGACACTCTCTCTCTCTCTCACATACACTCTGTCACACACACTCTCTCACACACTCTCTATCTCTCACGCTCTCTC